>NW_027397092.1:11900991-11943725 GCF_003265705.2 Callorhinus ursinus | reverse complement strand
TGGGAGAGGAAGAAGCTGGCTTCCCGTGGACCAGAAAGCCCGATGTGGGGCTCGATCCCAGGACCCTGGGATCATGACCTGAGCCGAAGGCAGATGCTTAACGACTGAGCCACCCAGGTGCCCCCAAACACTGAAATTTTAAAAGCCAACTACAATAGCATCAAAAAAAGGGTGAATCTGACCAAAAATGTGAAAGACATATACACTAAGAATTAACATCACTCTGAAAGTAAAGAATTGAACAAAACTATCAATCAATTTGACTTATTTGACACTTACAGAACTCATTCCACGCCACAGCAGAACATATATACTCTCTCCAAACAGAGATAGACCTTGTTTATAAGTCAGATGATTCAATATTGTTAAGATATCAGTTCTCTTCCAAATAGATCATAGATTCAACACAGTCAAAATCCCGGCAGTTTTTCCTATAAATATTGACAAGCTGATTTAAAATTTATATGTTAATGCAAAGTGCCTATAAGGGCCAAAACAACTTTGAAAAAGAAATACAAATACTACTTGCTTTAAAGACCTACAATGCTTACAAAGACATGTGATGTTGGTGTAAATATAGACAAATAGATCAGTGGAATGGAAAAGAGGGTCCAGAAATGAATTTACACATGTATGGACAATTATCCTTTTACAGAGGTACAAAGGCCTTTTAAAAAAGGCCTTATTGAAGAAATAAACAACACTGGAAAAATTGAATATCCATATACAAATAAATTAATGTGGGAAATTGCACACCATATACAAAAATTAACTCAAAATGAATCATAGACCTAAACCTAAAACCTAAAAGTATAAAACCTATAGAAGGAAACAGAGGAGAAAACCTCGGTGACCTTGAGCTGGACAAAGGGTTCTCAGATACAACACCAAAAACACAATTTGCAAAAGAACAGATTCATGAATTTGTCCAACAAAATTAAAATTTTTGCTCTTCAAAAAAGCATTATGAGAATGAAAAGATAAGTCACAGGATGAAACTAATTTTTCCAAAAAATATTTTCTGATAAAGAACTTGTATCCAGAATACACAACGAGTACTAGGAAAATAATCAGTGCAATTACAAATAAATAAATAGGCAAAAGATTTGAACACTTCATCACAGAAGATGTACTAATGGCAAATAAGCTCATGAAAAGATGCTCATTATCATTAATCACCAGAACAGCGCAAATTAAAATGACAAGATAATACTGCAGAGCTATTCAAATGACTGAAATGAAGAGGACTGTGTTAACAGATGGCACAGAGGTGGAAGAACTACAACTTGCCTACATTGCTAGTGAGAATGTAAAATGGACAACCACTCTGGAAAAGTCTGGCAGTTCCTTAAAATGTTTATATGGATGTTTGGATTGTTTGCAGTGTTCGGCTATTACAAATAAAGCATCTCTGAACACTTGTGTATAAGAACAAAATGATGCACCCACTCCACTCCTAGGTTTAAGACAAGAGAAATAAAGGCCTATGTCCACCCATACCAAGAACTTGTGTTCTTTGTAATTGCCCAAAATGGTCCATAAATACATGAAAGAATACATAAATGGTGGTACATCCACACAGTACAATACTACTCAGCAATAAGAAGGAATGAACTAACGATACACAAGACAATATGGATGAGTCCCAGTGTGATTATGCTGAGTGTAAGAGACTAGACATAAGACAAAACATACCGTATGATTCTATTTATATAAATCGCTAGAAAATACAAACTAATCTCGGGTGACAGAAAGCAGATCAGTGGGTACCTAAGGCAGTGGGGGACGGGCAGAAGTGGATGGAAGGAATTACAAAGGCACGTGAGGAAATGTTTGTATGTGATGCATATGTTCACTATCAGAACTGAGATGGATGGTTTCACGGCTGTAGACATGAAATGCATGCCGAAATCTATCATACATACACTTCAGTTTGTAGTTATTTTCTGTCAATTTTACCTCAGTAAAGCTGTTAAAAACAACAACAAAACTAGAGAGCGAGGAGAGCTACCGAAGAAGGACAAAAAGACCTCTCTAGAAGAGAACAGATTTTTAAAAGTCTGAAGGAACACTAAAATAGTGTACATGTTTGGCAATTTCCATAAGAATCTATGGTCTGCAAATACTTATGAAGGTACTGGCTTAGAAGCTCCCAAGAAATAAATATTTGGGGAACTGCTTATACTAAAAACTCATAATGTAATATTCTACTAAACTGTTCCTCTACAATGTGAATAACTTCTACAGAAAAAAAAAAAAAAAGTTTGTGTTGAAATTCACTATTGTAATGGATCCCACACAAGGGACTGAAACACCATCTGTGGAGCACATAATCCTATTCATTTGTTTGAAAATGGAAAGAGTTTTTAGCTTAATTCCACACATATACAGGCCTTATCTATTTTGGCCATGGGCTCTCCCATTGTCTCTTTAGGTTAAATCAGATTTAAGTCGCATAAGTAACATGATCCTAATGGATCATACTTTCAAAAAGTTAATAAGCACTGGAATAAACTCTAATTTTCCAAAGCACGATTTTATCACAACCCAGCCTATAACCAGTCTGATGAGACAACTCCAAACTGGTTCAGTGTGAGAAGGATTTCAAAATCATCAGCATACAGTTTAGAGAAGAAACCAGAAGGAAAGCCCCTTCGTTTGTGATCAGTCATTTCCCTCCTGGTCCTGTCATGTTGATGTCTGCGAGGAGAGCAAGATGATTCTACAGGAAGTGCCATACCAGGCTCTTCTGGTTTTAGAAAGGCATTCCTCTTGCTTCAACCGCTCGCTGTGGAGCCATGGAATTCTTGCACAAATACTCTTTCCCACAGCATGTTTTCCACCACATGGCATCTCCCCCAGTCTGCCCTATTTCATCTCAATGACACTTGGTTCCAGACACTTTGCTTCCAGCTAGCTAATACACCCGAATCACACATTCCTAACAAAGGCCAGCTCGAGGCCGTTAAGAGGGCAGTGGGTGTCTGAGTTATGGTTACCCTTTTTCCCATTCAGTGTCCTCACCCTCCTCCCTCCTTGGTGGCAGTCCCTGGATACTTCCTTTCAGACTCTGGTGCCCTCGTGTTCCTTCTACAGCCCTGTCTCCACTAGCTTGACAATAAATGGAGTCCTCATAGCCAAGGGCCAATGATTAATAATAACAACCAAGGTTATCTCCTTGTCAGGGACATACTTGCATTTTAGGATCGAAGACTTAAGCCAAATATATAAATTAAGTGGTAGAACTTCAAAGAGGGGAAAATCAAGGGTCCAAGAGAAAACCAGCAACCGGACCTTTGCTACTAGAATGCGCCACAAAAACCAGGGAACACAAACTCAATGCCTCCAGAAGCCACATAAGATCAATGAGGAGAGTAGGCAGGTCAAGGAAGGCCTGAGAAAACGCAGAGAGCATTTGCTCATGTAAAAGGGACAGCTCCAGGAGGTCAAAAGGAACAAACTTCCCATTATAAAATAAGTAAGTGACAGCATGGTCATACTAATAATACTGTATTGCATGTTCGAAGGTTGCTAAGAGTAGATCTTAGAAGTTCTCATCACTAGGAAAAAAATATTTTGCAACTATGTGTGGTGATGGATGTTAACTAGACTTACTGTGGGGATCATTTCACAACATATACATATATTGAATTGTGGTGTTGTATGCCTGAAACTAATATAATGTTATATTATATTGTTATATAACATATAATGTTATATGTCAATTATATCGCAATTACAAGTAAATAAATAGAAGGGACAGCTCCCCTTCAATGCCTCTAGTCTCCTGCCACATAATAATATCAAGCCAATGTTACCAATTGCCTGGTTTTTCCATGGAAGAGGAAAGTCCTAAGTTTTACGTTAAATTAAAAAAAAAAAAGTAAAACCCTCCGTGGACCAAATCAAACATGATTATACATCAAGTCATCTAGCCTGTTAGTCTGCCACCTCTGGCATAGACTACTGACTTGCTTTATGAAAAGATCAGTGCTGGTCCTAAAAGTGCTCAGAATAAACAACTTTTAAGTTCTTTAAGAGATGGCATTTTTAACTTAACTGTCCTTTTTTCTTAGTCTTTGTTTTTGCCCTTGAGTCAAACCTATCATTTACATAGCTATTTTGAATTTAATATCAAGATCAGCTTCATAGGCATACTCACTGATGACTTTATGTTTGGTGAACAACTGTTTGCCATGAAATATCTCTGTTAATAATCTTCAAAGCCTGGAGGAGAGGCGCCACCAATGCTGGCCCAGGTGGTAAAGCCAGTAAATAGGTACAGCTTCTATGCCATGGTGAAGGGTAGAAGGTCTGCCATATCCTCTCATGACTCAACTAAGTATTTCCCTTTCTTGAGTTGTTAAAACAGATATTATGATTGTACTCCCCCTCAACAACCATTCGGCATCTCCCCATGGACATAAAAAGTGTCTTTATGGGAGCTGTGGGATTCGGCGCCATGCTCCAAATGGCCCAGGAGTCTTGCCTACCCACGCATCAGAGAATAGACACACAGACCTCAGCCCCAGCTACGGACCCTGCAGTGGCCCATGAACTGCTTCCAGTCCATCTTGGCCATGGTCCAGGAGCCCCTGAAGAACTGTCTTAAACAATCACCCGTGGACGAGAGAGCCTCTGTGCGAGACCAGGTTTCCAGTGGAGAAGCTCCAGCACATCACTGGAGCAAAAAAAATGTCAGTGTAGACACACTGGGGAGGCTAGGAGGAACAGTTGTATCTTACACATCCTCCCTCCCCCAGGGCAGCACAGCTCAGTGCCAAAAGAGCCCTTCTCTGCCTGTGATTTCTCATGCCAGGGAAAGAGAGAGTGTGGGAGTGAGCACGCATTTCCCCCAAATGTGTAGAACTTTGTCAGAGAGGCTCATTTCTCTCTTGTCACATCCAGATTATAGAGTTGGGAGCTACATGACTGGGAAAAGGGAAGAGGCTGGGAGAGTAGCAGATAGGAATCTTGGAGGGCATTAAAGGAACGTGGATCCTATCTGCGGTTCAGAGTGCACCAAGAAGTCCACCCATGAGCCACTGGGAATGTCCAGCCTGTGGATTCTCCTAACTGGCCCATGAACACTCCCAGTATTTCATGTTCCTTAAACCACCCCCCACACAAACTCTGTGTCCAGCTCTCCGTGCATGCTCCCAACGGTGGTAAGAATGAGCTTTGGCAGCTGCTTAGTAAACATGTCCAGGAAGTTAGCCCAGATCTGTGGGCCAAGGAGAGACTGCAAGCTCAAGCTTTAGCTCTGCCCTTGGGAAAGCAAAGGGGAGGCTGTCAGCACAGCACCGGGCCTGGTGTGTTCCAGAATAGAAGGCATGCAAGTTTAAGAATTCTGCCACAAGAGGGAGCAAGAAGCGAGAAACAAATCAACAGAGGATCTGAGAAAGCCTCAGAATCCCTAGCAGAGCTGACAGAAGGTGTTTGGCTTCTAAAGTCAGTGAGTAAAGACTGGAGAAGGTGTCTGTTATTACAAATGGGAAGATCTAACAGCAACAAAAGACTCCAAGGAACATTAAATATCAAGGGAACATGACGCCACCAAGGGAATACAGGAATCTTCCAGTAACCAACCTCAAAGACACGAAGAGCTGTGACTTACCCAATAAAGAATTCAAAATATCTGTAAAGGAAGCTCAATGAGCTACACAAAAAAAAGAAGAACAATTCACTAAGATTAGGAAAACGATATACGAACAAAATGAGTTTTACAAAAAATAATTGAAAAGAACCAAATAGAAATTCTGACTCTAAACAATACAATGAATGAAATGAAACATGCAAGAGGGCATAAAAAGATGATTAGACCTATAATATGTTTTATATAAGCCTTATGGTAATCACAGAGCAAAAACCAACAGTAGATACACAAAGGAGGACAGAATCAAAGGATACCACTATGAAAAATCATCAATTCACAAAGGAAGGCAGCAACAGAGGGACAAAGGGAAGCGGAGCTACCAAACAGTCAGAAAACAACAAGATGGCATTATTAAGTCCTCACCTACTGAAAGGTACTCTAAATGTAATGGATGAATTCTCCAATCAAAAGGCACAGAGTAGCTGGATTGATTTTATAAAAAAGCAAAATCAAACTATATGCTGCCCAGAACAGACTCACTTCAGCTTTATGCATACACACGGGCTCAGAGAGAAGGGATGAAAAAAGATATTCCAGCCAAATGGAAACCAAAACAAAATAGGGGTACCTACCTATACTTCTCTCTGAGAAAAGAGACTGTAAGCCAAAAAGGGTAGTAAGAGAGAAAGAAGATTACTATATAATGTCAAAGGGGTCAGTTCTTCAAGAGAATATACAATTGTTAAGTATATATGCACCCAAAATAGGAGCAATTAAATATATCAATCATATGCCCACAGATCTGAAGGAAGAAGTAGACAATAATATCATAATAGTAGAGGACTTTAATATCCTACTTTCACTGGTGGATAGATCATTCACCCTGAAAATCAATAAGGAAATGCTGGACTTGAACTTTACTTTAGAGCAAGCGGACTTCAAACAGACATATAAGACATATTTGGTCCAAAAGCAGCAGAATACATGTTCTTCTCAACTGCATATGGAACATTCTTCAGGATATCATGTGATAGGATTACAAAACAAATCTTAGCAAATTTAAGAAGACTGGGATCATATCAAGTATCTTTTCCAACTACAGTGGGTTGAAACTGGAAATCACTAACAGGAGAAAAAGTAGAAAATTGACAAATATATGGAAGTATTACAATACAGTTCTGAACAACAAATGGGTCAAAGAAATTTTAACGACTGAGCCACCCAGGTGCCCCTGGGTCAAAGAAATTTTAAAAAATTACAAACAAAAGAGGGAACAAAACACACCAACACTTATGGGATATAGCAAAGGGTGTTCTAAAAGGTAAGTTCATAGTAATAAACACAGACATTAATAGACTATCTCAAAAAACAACCTAACTCTACACATCAAGGAACTAGGGAACTAGAAAAAACAAAACAAAACAAAACAACAACAAAAAGAAACAACTAAGCTCAAAGTTAACACAAGGAAGGAAATGACAAAGAGCAGAAATAAAAGAAATAGAGACTGAAACACAGTAAAATAGACCAACAAAGCTAAGAGCTGGTTTTTTGAAAAGATTATCAAAATTGACAAATCTTTAGCTAGACTACCTATGGAAAAAAAGAGAGAGGACTAAACAAATAAAGTTAGAAATGAAAGAGGAGATGTTACAACGGGTAACACTGAAATAAAAAATATTGTAGGACACTATTATGAACACTTAGAGATCAACCAGTTGGAGAACTGAGAAGAAATGGATAAATTTCTAGAAACATAAAACCTACCAAAAGTGAATCATGAAGAAATAGAAAATCTCAACAAAGCCATAAGGAGTAAGGAGATAGAAAACTTTCCAACAAAGAAAAACCCAGGACCAAAATGTTGCCCTGGTGAATTTACAAGACATTTAAAGAAGAATTCATGCCAATTTTTCTCAAACTCTTCCCCAAAATTGAAGAAAACACTCCCAAACTCATTTTACAAAGCCAGCATTATCCTGATATCAAAACCAGTAAGGACACTCCAAGAAAAGTAAATTATCTATCAATATCCTTGATGAATATAGAAACAAAAATTCTCAGTAAAATATTAGCAAAGCAAATTCAGGAGCACACTACAAGGATCACATACACTATGCAAGAGGGATTTATCCTTGGGATGCAAAGATGGTTCAACATAAAATGTGACACACCACATTAATCTAATCAAAGATAAGTTGAATGATCATCTCAATAGGTGCAGAAAGAGCATTTGCCAAAATAAAGTCATCCTTTCATGATGTGAACTCTCAAACAATTGGGCATGTAAGGAATGTAGGTCAACTTAAGAAAGCCCACGGCTAGCATCATGCTCAATGGTAAAAAGTGAAAGCTTTTCCTCTAAGATCTGGAACGAGACAAGGGCACCCACTCTTACCACTTCTATTCAACTTAGTCCTGGAAGTCCCATCCAGAGCAATCAGGTAAGGAAAAGAAAAAAAGGCATCAGTATTAGAAAGGAAGAAGTAAAATTTTCTCTGTACATAATATAACCTTATATAGAGAAAATCCTGAAGACTCCATCAAAAACAGTTAGAGCTAATCAACAAATTTGGTAAAGCTACAGGATACAAAAATCAACATACAAAAATCAGTTTCAATTCTATACAGTAATGACAAAATATATGAAAAAGAAATGAAACAGTTTTGTTCACAATAGCATCAAAAACAATAAAGTACTTAAGAATAAATTTAACCAAGGAGGTGAAACTTTTGTACGCTGAAAACTACAAAACTTTGATGAAAATAATTTAAAAAGACACAAATAAATGGAAAGATGTCGTGTTCATGGATTGGAAGGATTAATATTGTTAAAATGTCCATAGTTCCCAAAGCCTATTCAAAGCCATCCCTATAGATTTCCAATAGCTTTGGGATTTTAATAGCATTTTTCACAGAAATAGAAACAACAATCCCAAAATTCTTATAAAAACACAAACCACCCCTGAATAGCCAATGTAATCTTAAGAAATAAACACAAATCTGGAGGCATCATTCTTGCTGATTTCAACCTATATATTCCATAGCTATCATAATGAAAACAGTATGGCACTGACACATAGACCATTGCAACAGATTCGAGAGCTATAAATAAACCCCGGGCATAAATGATCAACTAATATTTGATGAGAGAGCCAAGAATACTCAATGGGGAGAGGAGAGTCTCTTAAATAAATGGTGTTAAGAAAGGTAGATAATCACATGCAGAAGAATGAAATTACCCCTCTCTTACACTACTTACAAAAATTAACTCAAAATGGATTAAAGACTTAAATATAAAACCTGAAACCATAAAACTCCTAGAAGAAAGCATAGGGAAAGAGTGCCGTGATTTTTTTGATAGGATGCCAAAAGCACAAACAATGAAAGCAAAAATAAGTAAGTGGGATTATACTGAAGTGAAATGCTTCTGCACAGCAAAAGAAACAACCAACAAAATGAAAAGTCAGCCTACAGTGTGAAAGAAAATATTTGCAAATCTTATGTCTGATAAGGGGTTAATGTCCAAAATATTTAAGAACTCAAACAACTCAATCGCAAAAACCAAACAATCCAAAGGGTACAAACTCGCAGTAATAAGTTCTGGGGCTCTCATGTACAGCATGTCAGCTAGAGTTAATAATACTAGATTATACACAGAAACTTGCTAAGAAAAGTAGGTCTTCAATGTTCTCACCATGTGCTCAAGTTGTGATCTCAGGGTCGTGAGACCAAGCCCCACATCAGCTCCATGCTTAGCGCCGCGTCTGCTGGGGACTTTTTCTCTCTTCCCCCTGCACTCTCTCACTCTCTCGCAAATTAATAAATATTTAAAAAAATGTTCTCACCACAAACAAGAAATGGTAATTCTGTAAGATGATGGAGGTGTTAACTAGCCCTATTATAATCATTTTGCAGTACATGTAAATGTGTCAAATTAAAATGTTGTACACCTTAAACTTGCATGTCATATGTCAATTATGGGGAGCTGGGAAGAAAACCCAAGAAATTAAAGATCAAAGAGTCCCTGATAAGTTAAATATTTATAATTACCAGTCTTAAGTTTCTATAAAAGAACACCAAATCCCTTACAGCATTGTTTCCCAATAAGTAGATTCTGAGAACTATCAGTTCGATCATGCTCTTGGGGAAGAAAAGTGGGAGCAGAATTTCAGGGCCAAATAAATTTGAGACACACCTTTACTCCAAGCATTTCCAGAGCCTTTACAAGACAGCCATAAATCTTCGAGAAAGGGGACCAAGCACAAGGCATTTCCCAATCTCAGTGGATAATGCAACAGTGAATTCCCTAGGATGGGTATTCAGTAGCTCCCACTAAGGGCATATAACTATAGATAATGCCCAGGGTCCAAGTTTCTAGAAAACTACTCTCCTCCTTGGATCAACAGATAGATTTCATTTGGGGTGGCAGAGTTCTTTTTTGTCCCCCAGTTACACGCTAAGTACAATAGATCAACCCAGTTATTTTTGAGCTTAAACATCAGTTTGGGGGCTGTGTTTTTAGACTTGCCGCCACAACCACTGCCCCTCCAATGTGCCCAGGTGGCCAGGGAGGTCCACTTCAAATCATGGTGTCCTCTGTGGTCTGCCTAAGAAGGCTGCTTCTCTACAGAGTGGTTCTCTTGGAGCTCTAGCTGATTTCTTTCAACCCTTTTAGAATTATTCATCAAGACAAAAACCACCTCTGGAACTTGGGATATTGCTGCAGCTTATGGGAAGAATAGTGTCCATGCAACCCTGCTGATATTATTACATGACTCCCCCCTCCTTTTGCAGCTCTGTGTGTGGCCCACAGGGATGTATTAGGATTTACCACTGGATTATCTGTGAAAGTGCTGATGGTCACCATCCTAGACGACAAAAAATGCAAGTTCTGTCATCACCTGGCCAGGTCAATGTTTTGTGGTTGGTCATTAAAATCAAAATGTGTTTTCCCCATTATTTTAAAATGACTTCACTGTAAAAAGATCTGAGCCATAGTACAAAAATTGCTTCTCAGTTCTGAGCTTTTTCTATTAACTATTATCTATCCCTGTAAGGAGACTGCATAAATTGTTAGACCTGTGAGAATTCCACCTGTCCTGCAAAGGCTAAAATTGCAGGAACTCATTTTCAGGAGATAAGGCAAGGATTTTTCATTGCTTCCCTTTGGCCCTGCCTCCAGGGGACTCTAAAGTCAGGCTTTCTTAAGCAAAAAAAAAACAGGCAGTAGACATGATTTCCATCTGTTTGGACTAAGGCTATCCTGAATTCATGGTTTATTATTACTATTACTGTTATTATTAAATCCATGGTACCTATTTATGAAATCCTAACTGGTGAGCAAACACTGACCATCAGTAAATCAACAAAGATTTCTGGGCATTGTTTATCAGGTTTGCTATCTTACTACTAGCTGAGACCAAAGAGCAAAACTGGAAAACTGAAGTTTAGGTCCCAATAGATGTGTGGGAAAATTGGAATTTCTGCTGGTGAAGTATGGGGACAAAGGGCCTTTCCCAGTATTTAGTGATAGGTTCCTCTGCACCAAGTCGGGCTCCATAGCAACGGAATACAGGGTCCCTATGGAAACATGAAAAAATCCACTGCCAGTGGCAGAAAGGGCATCATGAGTAGGTATACTTAGAAACATACCATCTGACTGCTGTCAGTTCAAGGTCTCTTGGGCTAGCCTAACAGGATTGTCTCGCTTTTATCTGGACTCAAAAGAGTCTACCGGCCACAGTTGTTGGGAAATACTTGACAAGATCACAACTTTATTATTAACTGAGCCTGTGAGAGTCAAGCAAATCCAGAGCAGAAGGCTCAGATTGCCTTCAGCTTCAGGGAGATGCTCCTCTCTCCTTAAGGTCTCATTCCGCCTCCCTAAGTTCCCCCAGAGACATCCAGCTCAGCAATAAACAGCCTTCTGCCAAAGGTGGAAACTTCACAGCCTGAACGAGGCATTTTGCCCCTGTGCTCCAGCTCTTCTCATCTTGAAAAATCTGAGCCCAAAACTTTGCCGCAGCAAAAGACCAAAATGACACGAAACCTGACTAAAGAATTTCCTGTGTTCTTCCACAAACTCCAGGTGAAGGAAATGAGTATCTGCAGGGCAGTTCTTCCCAAAAGCCTTGCCCATTAGGACAATTTGCCCGAGCCTGCACTCTTACTCCTCGCAGACCCTCCCACGGCTGACACCAGGCAAAATGTGGCTGTTGACAACGTCTCCTTTTCAATTCCCTAAATTAAATTGCTGACAATATAATCCTGAGTTAGTTTGGCAGATATTCCAGCTCACGAAGAGCGAGCTCGATTTTCCTGCGGACAATAGCAGAAACAAGGGCATATGACTTCACGGTTAAAGGGGGAAGGTGGGTATAACAGGGGTTGACCAGCTGCATGATTCAGGAACCACAAATGATATCTCCCTGACTCAAGAGGTCCAAAATGCTACAGGACGCCTCCTAGAGTCTCCTACAGGGATGGCAAGTACGGCACTCAGGCCACCCCAATGACAATGACAGACATCACTGATAAGTCACTCTGTTCTCTCTCTTAGCACACCCATGGCCTCGGAATCCTTCTGGTTGTTTTTTGTTTTTTGTAAGATCGTATTTATTTATTTGACAGAGAGAGAGAGACACACACAGAGAGAGGGAACATAAGCAGGGGGAGTGGGAGAGGGAGAAGCAGTCTCCCAGCTGAGCAGGGAGCCCGATGCGGGGCTCGATCCCAGGACCCTGGGATCATGACCTGAGCCGAAGGCAGACACCTAACGACTGAGCCACCCAGGCGGCCCTCCTCCTGGTTTTTTAAAGATTTATTTATTTATTTATTTTAGAGAGAGAGGTGGGGGGGAGGGGCAGAGGGAGAGAGAATCTCAAGCCGACTCCTTGCTGAGCTCAGAGCCCACGTGGGGTTTGATCTCACAACTCTGAGATCATGCCCTGAGCTGAAACCAAGAGTTGGATGCTTCACTGACTGAGCCACCCAAGCACCCCCCTCAGAATCCTTCTAAACACAATGTGCCAGGTCACTGCTTCTAAGGGATGGTGCTCTCTCTCCCCAAAGGGAAGCTTTTTGTTAATTCCAGTTTAGCATCACATAATATTCTAGTACAAAATAAATAAATAAATAGATAGATAGATAGATAGATAAATAAATAGTGTCCCCTTAAAGTGCCATCTATGTGGTCCATCTGCCTCTTGGAAGAAAAATAGTCCTGTGTAAGTGAGCTACAGATGTCTTTAAGCCCTTAACCCAATATCTGGGTTTAAAAACCATCGCTTACCGAAGCATGACATTCAAACAAGAATAAAGTGCCTGTGCAATAATTATTTTTTATATAAACAGCAACCCCAGTTCTAGCTCCTTATTTCCCTATGACCAGTTCTGTTTTTCAAAAAATTGGCCAAGTTAAAAATCAGCTGTGAATATTCATTCACTGCTACGGTAATCAATTGTCACACTCGTCTCTGCTAAGAACAGGAAATCATATATTGTTCAGTGTGTGGGAGCTAAGACTTCTTGTTTACAGTTCCAGAATTCTCTTAATGAATGCCAAAGACAGGCAGGGCACATCCATGGGAACTTATCTTCCATCATTGCGGCTGCCCTACAAGGCAATAGAGTGGGTGACCCAGACCCCAAACCTCTTCCTATACCTTCCTCGCAAGCCACACTGCCTGCAATGCCCCCCCTTACAGCTTTAATTTGAAGTAAGCACTTGACCCTCCCCATCTAACAAAAACAGGGAGGCAGAGTTAAGTCCACCACAAAGGAAACATTTCTCAGAATGGTCCCTTCCTGTGCAGCAGCATCCAGCCGGAGACTGAGCATCTGGGGCAAAATGATGGGAGCCAGCCTGGAGAAGGAGCCGCCGGCTGCGTCTTTTGTCCATTCTGATGCTGCCCCAAGCAGCCCGGCTTACGTCTGTAGTCCCTGTCCATCAGCCAAGGTGAGACCTAGGACATGGGAGTGAGAACATATGGCCAGCCTTGTCCCAGGATTAACCAGTCCTTCCCACAGAGGGAGAGGCGCCAACTTCCCACTCCACAGCTGCTTTTCCTGTGAGCTTTTCCTAGTCCTGTGAATGCAAATCTATAGGAGATTCCTACTTGCTAAGAAGTCGGTTTCAAGTATGTGTTTGGACATCAGCTGTGTGTACTCTGAACACATCTTTCTGAAGTTCTGATCTTGTAGATAATGGTGAGGCCACTCAGAGCTGCCTCAAACACTCATATACTCCACAACTGCAGCGCCATAATGATCATGGTCTCAGCTCCTTTCCATGGACCAGCGCACCTTTGTGGTTCAGCTTGAACGGCTTCAAACCGCGCTCCCTACCAGGGGACCAGAGACTATTCCTCTCTCCTCAGTGCTCATGGAGGAAGCTGTGGGAGAAGCTAAGAGGCTGCCCTGGCTCCGCACCATCCCCAGAGCTGCAAACATTTGAGGTCTTGGGAGAGGCGGACCTGGGAAACTCTGCAGTGAGGAGGGAACGGACCCCAGCAACACAGTTGAAGGTCAGAGGCTCTGAAGGGCCTGGGCCTTCGGCCTTTGACCTTCGCATTTGTTATTCAAGTCCCGGTGCCAGACTGTCTCCCTTTTTTCCTCCACTGCCACCTCTTCCTCCTAGTCAGCATTTCCGTGACTCTCTGAAGAACAAAGCAGTCTCACTGTACCCCCCAGGCTATCCTCATCCTTGGAACCAAGGCTAATAGATGTATGTTTTTGGAGAGAATATCTTCACTAGTAATTAAGGGAACGCATAGTAAGGCAGGTACCCTTTTCCCGCATAGGTTGAAAGCAATAGTAATACTTAGTGTTGGTGAAGATATGGAGAAGTGGGAACCCTCATATACTTTCAGTGGACAAGCAAGTTGTTACAACCTGTTTGGACAGCAATTTGGCAATTTGTATCAAAAAAATCTTAAAATGTGGCTCAGAGGGCTCCTGTCTCCTCATATCCATTATTTCCTTCCCATAAAAAATATATTTTTACTGGGCCCTTGACCATTCAGAATTCAGATGCTCTTGCAGGTTAGGGAGTCCTGTGACTAAGTTCAGGCCAAGTGGAAATGGAATGTGATCACTTCCATTTAAAAGAACTTTCTTTAGGGGCGCCTGGGTGCCTCAGTCGGTAAACGTCTGCCTTCGGCTCAGGTCATGGTCCCAGGGTCCTGGGATCGAGCCCTGCATCGGGCTCCCTGCTCAGCAGGAAGCCTGCTTCTCCTTCACCCTCTCCCCCTGCTTGTGTTCCCTCTCTTGCTGTCTCTCTTTCTGTCAAATAAATAAATAAAAATCTTTAAAAAAAATTAAAATTAAAAAAAATAAAAGAACTTTCTTTAAAAGACAGCCGGGGGCAGTGGGTGGCTCAGTCCATTAAGCATCTGCCTTCAGCTCAGGTCATGATTCCAGGGTCCTGGGATGGAGCTCCGCATTCGGTTTCCTGCTCAGCAGGGGGATCTGCTTCTCCCTCTCCCTCTGCCCCTCCCCCCACTCATTCTCTCTCTCAAGTAAATAAAATCTTAAATAAATAAAAAAAAAGACACCTGGCATTGCCATTTGCCTCTTTCTCCCACCTCTTGCAACCATTTCTTGGGACCAGGATTGATATGTGGAGATCCATAATGGTATATGAAGATGAAGGCTGCACCTTAGAGGCGGTGGAGCGAAAGGTGGAAATTGTCTGGGTCTCCTACTGGGTTACCCAACTCTTGGCTCCAATGTGAGAAAGAAACAAACTTTTATCTCATAGCTGAAACTGATCCTTCATGATACAGCAGGCATGCCCTTCGTCCCAGAATCCCATCTAATTTATCTTATGAATCACTCATATGCACAAAGTGAGATACAAAATGATGCTCATGCACCCACTAAACTATTCAAGTGTCTAATAATTGGATGAGTGAATTGGCAGGTAGGTTGTTAGGAAGGAAGGGAGGAAGGATCAGTGAGGGAGGCAAAACAATGAGGGAGAAATGGATGTTAATATATAATCTTGGAACACAGTACATTTAGGCCAATTTGTGTTACGCATCTTTTCATTTGAGGAACAAGATCAAAATCCTAAATTAGGGAACTGTATGGAATATATATATATATTTATGGGGTGGGGTGTTTGAGAAGATGGAAGATGCGAAGTATCTGGAGACTGCTGATCCTATAGAGAAAATTAATACATTGGAGGAAGAGCCACACACCTGTCACTCTTGCAAACTTCAGACAATACACGGGACCAGCATCAAGGCAAGGTGGAAGAGCATTAACAAGATGACCTGAGAGGTTATGATTTCACATTTGAACATAGCCGTGAGATTTGCAAGAGGCAATCAGATATCATTTTAATATTTACAAGAGATATGGGTCATAAAATATAAGAATTACATGAAAAGAAATCATAATTGTAGCAATTACCACAGTAAAGTTAGGCAAAAAAAATACATTTATATATTTTAATGACTAAAAGTTATGTCAGATTGAATCAAACAGGGACACTAACCGGGTTGATGGTTCTAACCTAACCTGAAAAATAGGACTAAGACAGGATAGGTCTCAAATTTCAGGAATATGGAATACAACATCTACAGTAGACAATGGGCTCAGTATGTTCCATCAACGTAGTAATCAAGGACCATGTTGCCTGCTATTTTAAAAACATCAGAAAACAATACAAAGGAATATTATGTAGGCTTAAGAAAAGAATTTCTAGCAAAGGGTATAACATGGTTGAAGCTCGAGGACATGATACTAAGCGAAATAAGTCTGTCATAAAAGGACAAAGACTATATGATTTCACTCACATAAAGTCTCTAAAGTAGCAAAACCCCAGAAACAGAAAGAAAACATTAAAAGGTGATGGCCAAGGGCTGGGGTAAGGGAAGAAGGGGAATTAAGATTTAATAAGTATAGAGTTCCAGTTTTAAAAGATGAAAAAGTTCTAGGGATCGGTTGCACAACAAAGTGAATACACTTAATACCACTGAATAATACACTTAAAAATTAGGAAGATGGGAAATTTCATGCCATGTATTTTTTTACTACAATCAAAAGAAACAAATTAATTAATTAAAAACTTCAGCAAACTGAAAAGATACACCAAATTTTTTTTTTACAGTAAAGCAAAAACATGAGATGACATAATTATTTTCTTACAGGGTAACTATCTTTCAGCCTTGTGAAAATTTTGAATTTAATATGGAAATGTGCAAGACAATCAAACTCTATAATGTTTATTCCATTTTAAAAGCATAAATTCCATTTTAAAAACTTGATGGTGTTTAAATTTGTAAAACATTAGTTAGAAACCCTTCAATGTGTTTAGTAGAGTTTGTTAGACCGATGAATGAAACATCTATAAGCTGAATTTGGCATAAGAAACACCAGGTTTTTATATTCATAACTTCAATATATCAGATATCCCACACTATGGATTAGAAAAATTAATATTGTTAAAAAGCCCATACCACCCAATGCCACCTACGGATTCAACACAATCCCTATCAAAATTCCAATGACATTTTTCACGGAAACAGAACAATCCTGAAATTTGTGTGAAACCACAAAAAACCCCAAACAGCCAAAGCAAGCTTGAGAAATAAGAACAAAGCTGGAGTCAGTATGATTCCTGATTTCAAACTAGAGTAATCAAATCAGTAGGGCACTGGCATAAAAACAGACACAGAGATCAATGGAACAGAATAGAGCGCCCAGAAATAAACCCAGGCATACACGGTCAATTAATTTATGACAAAGGAGCCACAAATGTACAATGAGGAAAAGACATTGTCTTCAATAAACAGTGTTGGGAACACTGGACAGTCACATGCAAAAGAATGAAACTAGACAACTGTCTTTTACCACACACAAAAACGAACTCAAAATGGATTAAAGACTTGACCACAAGACCTGAAAGCATAAAACTCCCCGAGGAAAACATAGGCAGTAAGCTTCTTAACATCAATCTTAGTGATAAGTTTACGGCTATGACACCAAAAACAAAGGCAACAAAAATTAAAATAAACAAGTGGGACTCCATCAAACTAAAAAGCCTCTGCACTATAAAGGAAATCATCAAGAAAATGAAAAGCAACCTACCAATATAAAAGAAAACATTTGCAAATCATTGCAAATCACATATCTGATAAGGGGTTAATATCCCAAGTATATAAAAAACTCATACAACTCAATAGCAAAAAAAAAATCTAATTAAAAAGTGGGCAGAGGATCTGAATAGACATTTTTCCAAAGAAGACATACAGATGGCCAATAGGTATACGAAAAAGCGCTCATCATCACTAATCAGTAGGGAAACACATATCAAAACCACAAAAAGATATCATCTCCACCTGTTAAAACAGCTATTATCCAAAAGACAAGAAATAACAAGTGTTGGCAAGGATGTGGAGAAAAGGGAAGCCAGTGTACTGTTGGTGGGAATGCAAGCTGGTACAGGCACTAGGAAAAACAGCATGGAGGTTCCTCACAAAATTAAAAATAGAACTACCATATGATTCAGCAATTCCACTTCTGGGTATTTATCTGAAGGCAACAAAAACATTACCTCGTAAAGGTATCTACATCCCCATGTATATAGCAGCATATTTTATAAAAGCCAAGAGACAGAAACAACCTAGTATCCACCGATGGATAAGTGGATAAAAGAAATGTGGTATATGTACACAATGGAATATTACTGAGCCATAAAAAGAATGAAATCTTAACAAAAAGAATGGATAAAGAAGATGTGCGCGTGCATGTGTGTGTACACGTGCACACACACACACACACACACAATGGAATATCATACAGCCAAAGGAAAGGATGAGATTTTGCCATTTATGACAACATGGATGGCCCTCCAGAGTACTACGCTCAGTGAAATAAGTCAGACAGAGAAAGACAAATGCCATGTGATTTCACTCACGTGTGGTATCTAAAAAACAAAATGAGTGAGTAAACAACAAAAAAGCAGAATTAGACCTATAAATACCGAGAACAAACTGATGGTTGCCAAAGGGAAGTGGGGGGAAAGACAGGCAAAGCGGCAAAGGGGAGAGAGACACACAGGCTGCCAGTTATGGAATGAATCAGTCACAGGAACAAAAGGCGCAGCATAGGAAATGTAGCCAATGATACCAGAATAGCATTCTATGGTGACAGATGGTGGCTATGCTTGTGGTGAGCAGAGCATTACATATAGAGAAGTTGAATCACTATGTGAATCACCCCTGAAAGTAACATAACACTGTGTGTCAACTATACTCAAATGAAAAAAAAATGTTAATAACTAACAAAAAAATCATGTATACACATACAAATGTACAAACACACACACAAAATCCATTTCATTCCTCCGGGCGTTTCTTCATTAATATTTTAATTTCTCCAAATCAAAAGTAATTAGACACAAGATTAGGCAAGAATAGTAACCCTGAAAGATGAATAAATGTAAAAGTTTAATTATTTTTAGGAACAGGTGAAAACCTCATCAAGAAATCATAGACATCTTCAGGTCTAATAATATTTTCCTTATGGAAAATTTTCCAACCATTCTTTTTTTCCCTACCCAGATTCCAATGCCATACCCTGTATTTTCCGTTTTGGTTCTTCCTGTCTGATGACATAATCTGTCTTCTGGACATAGAGCCTGGCCACTCAGCTTGTGCTCTACGGACCAGCAGCTTCTGCACAGTCTGAGTCTAGGAGAAATGCATCATCATTGGCAGGATGAAGCAGGGGTAGGTGGAGATGGGAGGATGGAGCTTGCTCTGCAGAAGGAGCTACTCCAGCTACCTGAAGGGAACTTTTTTTCAAATACAGGTATGTATGTGCATGAAATCGCCCTTTTTTGCCTTCTAGGAAAACTCACTACCAAAAATTAAACTAAAATTATAACCGATTCCTGTGTTTCCATTTCTTCTGGTAACTGGAAACAGTTAACAATGGTGACTATGCTAGGTGCCTGGCAGCAAAACCTAATTGAAAAAAGAGATTCTGAAAGCAGAACCAAGAATCACGTGTTCTCTCTTCCTTCCCTATCCACAGGGGTGCCTCACTGGTGCCGGCTGGGGAGGGCAGAGAAGATTGACTTGGAGGCATCTCAAGAACAAGGAAGTAAGGGAAGCTTGATTGTTCTCTGGGGTTAAGCTATGAAATCAACACATCAGAGTGGAGAGATGCAAAATACCCTTAAAGAGACCAAATAGCTCCCAGGCCTCTGAGACCAGACAGAGAGCTGATTAAATCTATTAACATATCTAAAGGAAAAATGTTTCAGTCTCTAAGGGCAGTTGGTCAGATGGAAGGCTTAGAAAAAGGAGAATTTTAGAGGCAAATGCTAGAGATACCCATCCAAGAAGTCAGGGGGACAACTTGCAACCTGTCTAGCGTAAAATCAAGGCAAAGTTATTTTTCCCATTATAATATTCAGGTATGATGGGGTCGTGGGATTGCCCAGCATCCTGAGATGGGCCGCAGTACTGAATGAAATGACAGAGGTGCTGGGTTCTGGAAGGCTGGGACCATGAAGCACTAAACACCGACTGACCCTGCTTGGATCCACAGTCCTCACACCAGCTTGCCGGTAAAATCTAGCTTCCCATGTGCAAGGCCTTCAAGGAGAGAAGGTATGACCAGAAGATAGCCCTCCAGGCTCTGTGTCACCTCATGAAATAGCATCGTGACTTTATATATAATTTCTGTCACTTGGGTAATAGAAATGAACCTTGGGAGATAACACCACTCCCTTACCGTACTGACCATTGTTCCTGTAAGTGTGAGCCCTCCCTAGCATGGTCACCAAGATAATGTTACCCTGAAGCTTCTGGGAAGTGGCTGGCCCAGACAGCCGGGGTCCACCCCCACCCCTCTGCCCCTGTGTGCACTCAGGGCTTTCCTTGGAAAATTCCCATCAGCCTGGGCCACAGAGATCAGTTGGTGATTATCCTCTAAGATGTTTGATTATAAACATGTAATTTTTCTTATTTGGCATCCTTATTAATCAAAGACATTCAAATTAAGAAAAAAATTAGTAAAGGGAAAATTGGCACAGGGTATAAGCAAAAAAGCATTCCCACATACTGCAGGTGGGAGCATAGAGTGGAAACACATCAAACATCTGAAAAATACGTGTAAACCTCTGACCCAACAATTTTACTTCCAGGAATTTATCCTTACCTACTAATTAAGGGGATGAACAAAGATTTAACCACAATGATGTCTTCTACAGCAGTTCATAATAGGTAAAACATGGAAATCACGTATATATTCAACAGCTGAAATTTGTTAAATATCTATAATGCAACAACACACTTACATTTGTAGTATGTTACAAAAGTACATTTACTAACCAGGAAAGATATTCACACTGTATTTTGCTTTTCTTTTCCTTTCTTTTCTTTCGTGTCCTTTTCTTTTGTTACATTTTCTAATTTTTTCAACGAACATTTATTACTACATATAGCCCTAGTTCTGAATCAAAGTCGAGGAACTGCCCCCTGTTCCTATAAAGAATAGAACCCAGGGGCTCCTGGGTGGCTCAGCCAGTTAAGGGGCCAACTCTTGATTTCAGCTGGGCTCATTATCTCAGGGTCCTGGGATCAAGCCCAGAGTTGAGCCCTGCATTAGGCTCCACGCTCAGCGGGGAGTCTGCTTGAGGATTCTCTCTCCCTCTGCCCCTCCCCCCCGGTATCTCTCGCTCTCTCTAAAATAAATAAATTTAAAAAAAAAAAAAAGAATCCAGTCATTGGAAGAGGACACATACAATATCCATTATATCCATTTAAGTCCTTTCTCCACTTGAGATCAAAGGAGACTCAAAGAGGTATAAGGCTTCTCCGAGGTCACCCAGTGCTATTACCCAGCCCTGCAGATACTTAAGCCAGCGTGTGTCCAGTCATTTCTAATGCCTTCAGTCTAGAGCAGAACCTTGTCTCTCTCGATGCTACTCAACACCAGTGTCTCAGCTCGGAAAGCAATGTTGCCCCTCTTAGCTGTGTGTAGAGCCAAAATAGTTGAATACACCCCCTTTTTAATGATCTCCCTTCTCTACATCCTCAACACAGTAGTCAGAAACCTCAACTGCAAACTTAATCGCACATGATACTCCAAAATTTTCCGAAGTGAATTGTAAAATATCCAACTTCCCTTGAGACATTTCAGAATGAATTGGTGAGATGGGGAGGGGAGACAGAAAGTGACAAAGAAGGTGTGCTTTGTGACCCAGGCTTAGAGTGGTTTCTCAGTGTGAAAACTCCTTTGCGTTTTGCAAGCCTCATCCTTCTGTGCACCAGGAAAGAACACACTGGCCTCTCAGAGGCTGCCTCGGGACTCTGGTCAGCTGCGGCGGAAAAGTCCTGCCTCTGTTCTCTTCTGTGACCTGGGTCTAGTGACTCCTTGACCAGTTTCCAAAGAGACATTTATTGCAAAACGGTAATTAACACTGCCACATCCGGCCTTAAATTATCCTTCTATAACATCTGTTTTCTCCTCAAGTGACATTCATGTGGAGATTTTTGATAGGACACAGGGACAGAGCAACACTTCCATCATTCCACAGACCAGGAAAGCAGCAGCCCAGGGTGACAGGGAATGGTCCAAGCTGCCCCACCTCCCTGGGCCTCCATCTCGGCTGCCATTCACACGTGCAAACCAGCGCTGGGAAACACAAGCGGCCCACAAAGGGATGGAGGTCTTACTTACGGACACACATTTCCCTGCTTTCATAAAATCCAGGACAACACTGGGATTTGCGCCTATACATAGTCTTCTCCCCATGCCGATAGGCTGTCCGATAACTGATTCTGCACAGAAGGAAAAGTCACATTGTTACTTCTTTTGACCGGCAATTTGATCAGAAATAAAGAATTTATATTTTGATATTTATTTTATTTTCATACCTTTATTATATTTAATAAAGGTATGAAAAGCAAAGTACTCTAAAATAGGTGAGAAGGAACATGGACTCTATGTCTTTTTTTTATATATATAATGTATTATTTGTTTCAGTCTTGAACAATATTATGCTAACTCTTATCTTCTTGCTTAAGAAAATATATATGTATATTTTTTAAAGGGGTAGTTTATTTTTTTTAAAGATTTTATTTATTTATTTGACAGAGAGAAACACAGCGAGAGGGGAACACAAGCAGGGGAAATGGGAGAGGGAGAAGCAGGCTTCCCGCTGAGCAGGGAGCCCGATGCGGGGCTTGATTTGAGGACCCTGGGATCATGACCTGAGCCAAAGACAGACGCTTAACAACTGAGCCACCCAGGTGCCCCTTTGCTTAAGAATATATTAAAATTGCCCATTTAGGCCAACCTGTACTTTATTGCAAGGGATCAGAAGTTTCATGACTTTCCTATTTCACTTATCTTGAGATACCTCGGGAAGTATCAATTAATTTCAGATATGAGGGGGCTCCCTCTGCTTCTCCCTCTCCCACTCCCCCTCCTCCTGCTCATGCTCTCATTCTGTCTCTCTCAAATAAATAAAATCTTTTAAAAAGTTTTCAGATATGACACTGATCTAATTATCATTTACTTACATGTTTTAAAAGAAGAATTCAGAGAATTCCTTGAAAAACCTATGACAATACAGTCTCATCCCACTATAAAATAGGTTATATATAGACAAATGACCCTCATTTAACTAAAGCTTCATTCATTGATTGATTGATTTATACAACACATGTTTACTGAGCACTTACTATATTCCAGGCACCACTTTAAGCATTGGGAAAACAACTCACAGTGAGCAAAACAATATAAAGCCTTGCCCTCAAGAAATGTATATTCTACTGGGGAAGACAGACCTATAGAATTTAAGTACAGATCCACATTAAATGAATAAATATGTCATATAATTACTGGTAACGATTATATGTTGCAATGAAAAATAAGGCCGGAGTAAGGGAAGAGAGTGTGACAGTTTATTGATTAGATGGAGTGGACAATGAAAGCTTGTCTGAAGAAATAATATTGAGCATAACATTTAGTGCAGCATAAATCAACAGATGTCACATTTAGACCCATCACTCACACCACTATAAATATTTTACAAATAAAAGTAAGGTATCAAGGTTCCCTTACATATTAACGTTAATATTTAAGATATTTTTCTTTTCTGTTTTCACATTTATAGGAAAAAAAATATGTGTCTTAAGTTGAGGTCAAATTTAAGTTAGTCTAGGGGTGCCTGGGTAACTCCGTTAATACTTGATTTCGGCTCAGGTCATGATCTCGGGGTCATGAGATCAAGTCCCACATCAGGCTCTGCACTGGATGTGGAGCCTGCTTAAGATTCTCTCTCTCCCGGGCGCCTGGGTGGCTCAGTTGGTGACCTTTACATATCTTAGGGTCCTGGGATCAAGCCCCGCATCGGGTTCCCTGCACAGCGGGAAGCCTGTTTCTCCCTCTCCCACTCCCCCTGCTTGTGTTCCCTCTCTCGGTGTCTCTGTCAAATAAATAAATAAATAAAATCTTTTAAAAAAATAAAAAAATAAAAAATAATAATTAAAAAAAAGATTCTCTCTCTCCCTCTCCCTTTTCCCTCTGCCCCCACCCCTGACCCTGTGCACGTGCGTGTATGTGCTCTCTCACTCTAAAAAAAAAAAAAAAAAAAAAATTAAGTTAGTCTAAATTGAGTCAGATATTCAAGTAGAAACATACGCTGGAATATGAGTCTCTCGATACCTAGTGATGTCCATATTCAAGAGCGTCTCCCCAGTTTATGCACCACACACAAGTTGCATGAATTCTTGCTAACCAAATGATGGTAACGAGTAGACCCTTTCTCTGTAAGCTCCTCAAGGGCACAGACAGCAGTTTTGCTCTTCCGTATCTCCTATGGTTTGGAACAAGGCTAGGATGATAGCAAGCACTCAGTAACTATTCATGAGATGAATGGATGCATCTTCTCAAATGTTTAATGTCTCTGCATTAAAGGACTTCCCAGTTAGCCAAACTCATAAATATATCTGAGCTTCGATTACCTGTGCCGTGTGCATTTAAACCAGTTCAGAATGTCAGTGCAGCTGGTGTAGTAGATTTGATCAAAGGGATGTGGGTATGACTCTTGCACAGTCACTGAGTAGCTGAAAAAGAAGAAAGATAAGGAATCAATATTTCTGATTCTTACATTCATGATATACCACGTATATAAAAAAAATCAGGGGCGCCTGGGTGGCTCAGTCGTTAAGCGTCTGCCTTCGGCTCGGGTCATGGTCCCGGGGTTCTGGGATCGAGCCCCGCATCGGGCTTCCCTGCTCAGCAGGGAAGCCTGCTTCTCCCTCCCCCACTCCCCCTGCTTGTGTTCCCTCTTTCACTGTGTCTCTCTCTGTCAAATAAATAAATAAAATCTTTATAAAAAAAAAAGAAATAAAAAAAAAAATCAGAGGCTAAATTATCTTCATTGGCAACTCCATGCTGACTTTTAATAGAGAATCTCCATGTTTTTATATGACCCAGAGCACCAAAAGGACCAATATTAATAATACATTTAAAAGACAAGAGTTCATGTTCTGAATTTCATAAAAGAATTCTCTTTACCATTCACCATAAATTCTGATAATCCTAAATTTACAAACATGATCACCATATACTGCTCTGTATTTAATTCCATCCCCTCATCTCAGGGGTGCAGGGTTAACCCAGACCTTTCACAAGAAGTTTTCGATCTAAATCTGTATGCAAATAATAAGTACAGAGACCATGTGAATATTCATAACAGTACATTTTGGTACAGATTCTGGAAAATCAGAAAGAACATATTTCTCAGGTTGGAACTTGAATTAATTTGGTTTTGTGCGCCTGCCCTACTTCTCAGGCACTGGGAGGATATATACAAGCTCTAAATAAAAACTACAAAGTCTCTAAACATATCGTTGAAACAATTAGCCTGAAATATACATATCCAGAGCCTGCTGCTGCTTAGCCTGGTTTCCAATACATTTTCACTAACAGCTTCTTGTTAAAGTAAAAGTATGCAATCCTAAGGGCCTGAGAATGTAGGTGGAAAACATCCATAAAACATAAAGAGCATTCAATGTTCAATGTCATAGTTCTTCATTTTAAAGCATCCATTACATGCTCAAGAGCTTAGAGTTCCTACCTACAGGAAAACCCGGAGAATCCTCTAGGCGGAACAAGTTAATCTTCTTCTCTTTAACAATCTCAAAGATTTTCACTAAAATCTTTAATTCACACTAGCAAACAAAACAGGCCACAATTATGGACTCACTTGCAGCAAATCAATAGACCAACTTCATTATTAGGAACTATCGACTAGAGAAGGTACAGAAGGAATAAGGCTGAAATGTCAGCATGAAGAATTCAGGTTAGAAATAGGGTAGAACCTTCTCATTTGAAAAGCTATGTGGTGTTGGGCTCCCCAACAGTGGGATTTCTTTCTCCAAGTAGCCTCTATTAGCTATTATGTGCCTTGGCTTCAATAGGAAATCTATAAAATAATCAAACTGTTCACACTGTTGTGTATCTCATTCTTTGGGTCATTGCAACTTGATTCCTAGGTATTTTTAGTGATCCTCCACAAATCTTAGGCAGATGAAATAGGCCCTACTGAAAAGATCACTGATTAGCGGAAGACAGGGTTATCCTGATCTGACGCTGAGAAACTAGACAGTCATTAGCAGATAATCTTCCTTCCCTCAGTTTTGAGTACAACATTTTAAAACCAAAGAATCATGGATGGTCTTGAAGATTCCTTCCCACTTGGCATTCTGAATTTCTTACATACATTTTAGGTGACTATTTCCTTCTCTATTGTATGCCACCAGAGGCTACCCACAAGAGCAGGTTCAGATGAGTGTAGGGGATGCAAACCCCCACGTCTGTGATGTAACTCCTTTAAGGGAAAAGAGGCCACTGTTAAAATATAAAGATTCTTGGGATGAAATATCACAATAAGGTATTAATGTCTTCTGACCTCTAGCACTGTTCTGAGGTTCAGGTTAACGCAAATTCCAAGACTTCCTCAGCAATTTTTCCCCCGCCTATCCAGCTGCTTGTAAATAGCTGAACCTTGAGGCCTGCAGCATTATTTCTCTACTCCATTTTCAGTGCAGAGCAAAGCGAATGAATGTCCTCTGCTTATAGGTGCAGTCCTGTATTACCCATGAGCAAAACACAGCTATTGCCCACACGTGCTAGAGGAGTAAAAGAGAAACCACTCTAAATCAAGGCCAATTGTGGATGACAAAAATGTTCTACAAGGCTCTACAGCACTAATTTAACAGAACTAAATTGGTTCGTTGGAACTAAACTTGATGCATCATTCCCATAAAATTTCAAAGGCCATGTTATGATGGTTAAGCTCTGTCTGCCTTGGTGAGCAGAAGAGATAATCAATGAAGGGATCCCGGCCAAACACATCCCATTTAATGTGGATGGGAGAACAGATTCCATAGGCAAACACGAGAAATGTTTTCACTAATTTCTAGCAGTCTGGAGGATTGCTTAAATGAGAGAAAGTGCTCAAGTATATGAATTTTCTCTCTTGCCACTTGCCGTTCACCAATAGCACACATTTGAGGGACGCTTCTCTGGCTTTCGGATAGAAAAAAGGCTCTTGGTAATCAAACCATTTAGGATTCCAATTCAACAAACAGTTATTTGAACATCTCTGCAATTTCTGCCCCCAAAGAGCTCTCAAGAGGGGCCAGCATGTGATGCTAGAAATAACACAACAGGGCTCTAACGGAGAAATACGTACAGTTGTGGGGAAACACGGACACAAAAGGTACTATGCCCTCTTCCACCTTGACTCTTCTGATTAAAATTATTCAGAGCCTCAAATTCAGTTCAGAAGTGACTGAAAACAAATTACTTTGCACACTGATCACAAATAGGCTTCTGGTGAAGTCTATGGGAGAAGGGCTCTAAGCCTCTTCACACCAAATTTCCTTTCTGTTGGTTTTTATACATTCTTTTTCTTTTCCATACAATCTTGCTCTTCTCTCCCCCCCATTTTTTTTTACTTTTTTAAAAAAGGTTTATTTATAAATTTGAGAGAGAGAGAGAGCATGGGGAAGGGCAGAAGGAGAGGGAGAGAGAAACTTTACCAGACTCCTTCCTGAGCCTGATGTTCCCCCCCCACTTTTAATGGTATTCTAATCACACGACAAAATTTGGAAAACATTAACATTAATGAGAATTCTCTAACTCTTACACAACCACCAATAGCATTTGGCTGACTTGTTACAGTCCTCAGGGGTTTTTTAGCTTTTTGTGTTAGTTTAGTTTTTTGGCTTTCTTATAATCACACTACACACATAATTCTGAAAATTACTTTTAAACTTGAATGTATCATAAGCAGGTTAGTAAATCGTGAATGTTCTTCAAATTACGACAGCCAAATACTCCGTAACTGACTATACCTAATTTGCTCAATACCCACATACGGTTGAAGAAATAACTTGTTCGCTTTTCAAGGGGCCACTTTGTGGAGACTGTGTGCTTGCATCACAAAGGGAAAGATCTCTGAGAACAGGCCAGCCTCCTCTGGGTCTTTTTTTTTTTTTTTTAATTTTATTTTATTATGTTATGTTAGTCACCATACAGTACATCATTAGTTTTTGATGCAGTGATCCATGATTCATTGTTTGTGCATAACACCCAGTGCTCCACGCAGAATGTGCCCTCTTTAATACCCATCACCAGGCTAACCCATCCCCTGGGTCTGTATCCCTGCTTCCAGGCCTCTGCTAACTGTTCACACCTCCATGTTCCTCAGCAGCTGCTCTTAAGTCAGAGCAGGAAGGAACCTCCTTGACTGCCTCGTCCAATCCTGTTTTTATCACAAATGAGCAACACTGAGCTCCCTGTGCTAGGGGTCAGCCTAGAGCCAGCACTAACCCTGGGGCCCCCAGACACCATCCTGTCCCATGCCACCTCTCAGATGTCATTAGAACATCTAACGCTTCTAAAGCAGACAACGGGTGCCAAACTGTGGTATAAAGGGAATCTGATCTCAATTCTACACTATTTTCACCACAGAGATGCGTAACTCTTCACCTCCTGCTTGTGTGTTTAATCTTCTCAAAGACACTGAAAACATATCATCACCGGGACTTTAACCTATTAAATATCATCCAGGGAGAAATCCCAGCAAGATTTAATTTAAAGTCAAAGAATGGGGGGTGGGGTGGGGAAGCCATCATCACTTGGACACATTCCAAAGTGGTTCATTACATTCTATCTGCCAAAATGATCTTGTTACTTTAATCAGATATGATAATAATCATCATTCCTTATCTCTGCTCGCTTCAGGACTCACTGCTTCAATTACTACCACTTCTGTGTTCCACCCCAAGGGGATGGGCAAAGAATGGCTTCTCTTCCTTGGTGTCCTCTTTAGCAGAATTCCCAGCAGAAGCCAACATGTAAACTCACAGACCAGGGAAAGGTGATATGAAGAAGGAACAGATAATTCATGGAATTATCCATTTCCAAAAGGTTGATGCACGGGATTCCTTTAATAGCAAGCATCCCTTGTGTATTTTAAATGATTTCATTTTCCTTAATTTTATTTTCTGTATGACTTCTCAGAAGCACAATGGCTGCATTAAAATGAGGCCTCCTTTTATTTGAAAACTAATGATTCAGCAGGCCTGGGGCAGGGCCTGAGAGTCTGCATTTCTGGCAGGTGCCCAGACCAGGGCTCAAGTCACAGCCCCACAGACTGCCACTGTGAGACACAAGGCTCCGGCTGAGTCCATTTGGTACAGGTGGGGTTGAGATAAGGCAAGCCTCCAATGAGCCCTACTCAGCCTTACCACCAGGAATTCTGTCCTTGACACTCATGTTCCTCTCCCCATTTCCATTCAAGCAGGTTTTGAAAATACAGAACGTGTCACCTGCACCCTTGTTGGATCACTTTAGTTTATATTCCTTTCTCTGTTCTTGTCACAACTATTGCACTTTCTTTTACCTTTCCTCCAAGAATCATTATCTGGCGTTGAAACTTGGAATGTACCAATAAGAAGATTATGGCTGTCAATCCTTCTTTCTAGAAGGCCATGGGAAAAAAAATATACAGTTGGGAGAAAAAAACTCTCCGTCATGTTCCTTCTCTTTCGCTCTCCTTTTCCCTCCTCATTAGCAAGTCTTTTAGAGGTTACTCTAATCACTTCTCTTTTTTTTTTAAGAGTTTATTTGTGAGAGAGAGAAAGAGAGAGAGAGAGAGAAGAGGGCCAGAGGGAGAAGCAGACCCCCCGCTGAGCAGGGAGCCCAAGACGGGACTCGATCCCGGGACGCCAGGACCATGACCTGAGCCGAAGGCAGTCGCTTAACCAACTGAGCCACCCAGGCGCCCTGTTTTATTTATTTTTTTAAAGACATTTGACAGAGAGACACACAGCGAGAGAGGGAACACCAGCAGGCAGAGTGGGAGAGGAAGAGGCAGGCTTCCCGCTGAGCAGGGAGCCCGAGGCGGGACTCGATCCCAGGATGCTGGGATCCGGAGGCAGTTGCTCAACCACTGAGCCACCCAGGCGCCCTGCTCTCATCACTTCTGCAGCAGCTGAACTGCATTAGGTTTAGAGACAAACGTGCCCTGTGCCTGTCCCTCCGTCCGCTCTCCCCGCTCCCTCACTGATGTCCGTATTTAGCCATTTCATTTCCTGTCAGGTGAGTGTACTCAATCAACAGTCATTTATCCAGCACATGCCCTAAGCAAGGCAGGGTTTTAGACCCTGGGAATTATCCATAGCGAACAAAACACGCAATTATGTGTTGCCAAGTTTCATCAAATAATGAGGAAAGAATCAGGACAAAATGTACATGTATGAGAGGGTGCTGGGTTACCTGAAGGCTGGTTTCTTTTCTCTTTACAGCCTTTCCCTCAGAGAGTTCACCTCTTCACGTCTCGTCATGCTGGAGACTCCTGATTCCGCGCTCCCAAACACTACCAGGCCCATTTCTCAAACCGATCTTAGGAACACGATGGGGTAACCACACTAATCTCTTCCCTCTCAAATCAATTCTCTTCCTTTTCTTTTTCATATGTGCAATGACACCTCCAACGTTTCACAGAGCAGGTTCTAAATCTCACCTTCGCTGCCTCCTGCACATCCTACAATCCATGTATGACCAAGATGTGTTGATTCTTATTTCACAGTATCTTACGAATTTGATTTTTTCCTTCCATTCCAAAGCTCTCATGCTCCCACAAGTTCAACCACCAGTGGCTTCTCCCTTTTTCCGATGTGATATGTACCCATTCTTGTATTCACTGATTCATCTTTACGGCTTTAATGGATATTTATTATGCGCTTTGTAGCTGAAACGTTTATGGGAGGTGCTGTGACGATTATAAAGATAATTAACAGGAGGTCCTTCCCCTTTAATTCTATATAATACAGTTAATAACACAGATACATAGAACTTGATTACATACACATATTTCCTCTACAGCTTAAAGTTTCCTAATGATACATGACTCCATGGATTGACCAGGGCAGTACGTTTCTGTTACCCTGATTGTAATACCGCGCATAGACATGGGGAAGCCCTCACTGAAAAAAATAATGCTGTGAGTGAGGGACCAGGGTGCCCCCACAGTAACACAGCTGCTGTGCCTGAAGGGCTCGAGCTGGGCTCCTTTTGACCTGTGCTGACAGTCGTGGCTGGATGTGTCCCCCGTCGTGTGCTACTCATGGTGCTGGGTGCTGAGAACAGGGAAAAACGACGGAGAGTTCGATGAAATGGCGCCTACAGTTATCAAAATGACCCATTACTCTGGAGTGCTTGAGCGGACTAGAAGGGTGTCACCTTCTAGTGACATTGCTGACGCTCGCAATGTGACTTGTAGCTAAAGATGCTTTTGTAGAAATGCAAGTAGCACAGTAGAGTAGTGTAGACTACATTTGACTATTCCGCTGTAGCACTAGATGGTTTGTACTATTTTTGTGTTCCAAAAAGGACTCTAAGCTCTCCGACAATGACCTGTTGTGTTGTCCCTTCCTCTGCTTCTCCTACTGTACATTGCCCTAACCTGTATACATCATCTGCTTTGGTGTAATCTAGTCAATCTTGCCCTTCTTCAGGGCCGTACTGACTCTAGTTTTGCTGCTCAAGACCCTCAGCGGTCTGCATGGCACTGGTTTCAAGCCACCTTCCATGCCTAGAACTCTACTCAATCACTGCTATCCACTCGTCTTATTCAGGTCTTTGAGGGCATCTCAGCTGACACTATGTCCATGTACCTTCTCCAATGCCTCCAGAAATCACATCGCCCTTTTCAGGCCACATACAGCCCAATTTTTTTGTACCATACTTGGCCACCCTTCAGTACATTATTCCATATTGTCCTTCGCCGCTCACCCATTGGTTCCCATGCACAAGTCCAGCTCCCCCAGATGACTGCAAAATAGACTGAGAGCAGGGAGATGTTTGGGAGATCATATGAATGGAGCTAGTAATATTTTCCCTGCAGGATATGATTGCTCCTGTGTTAGAATCAATAGACCAGAGTTTTTTCACTTTATATTCTATAAGACCAAGGTGAAGAGTACTAATTTATTAATATAACCACTGGTTTCTACATAAAAGTAATTTCATAATCTCTTCTCAAAGTCTAATTTTATATATCAAGCTGATAATGATAATATATTAAAAAAACCATCAGAAACTACTTTTCAGACTACTCTCAAAATGATTACCTTTCCCAGTGGCTGCACACATTAGGGTCTTCAAGATTCAGGGATGATGCTGTTCTGCTCCAGAGGCATAACGAGAAACAGATAAAGCTCAGGCATGAGTTCAAAGAGATAACCATTTTTTTCGGAAGAACAACCTACAAGAAAACAAAAATCCAAATTAGAGAAGCATTAAAATGACCCAAACAGAATTCTTTTCAGTACAACAACCATTTGGGACCAGTTGTCAGTAGGGCTGAACCACGCATAACAAGCCATGTGTTTAAATAGACGGGTCACCAGATTTCATGGTCCAAGAGAGAGGTATTTCTTGTGTTGTGCAGGGTGGTCACCATTTTGTAAATTACTAAAATGTGCAAATCATCATTAATTGCCACCACAACAAAAGCCCTTCTCATCCAGGCCAGCCGACATTAAAGGAATCTACCCGAACAACTCAGAGCAACACAGACTTCCAGATTCTCTCACCAGGCATATTTCCCTTCTGGAAGAAGAGGGCTCACAGAGGAATCTGGCCTCATTTGTCCTGGAGGGTAAACGATGAAACAGAAGCTCCATTGACTCAAGAGAGAGGCACCTCAGGTTCAAACTGAGATTCATTCAATAATTCACTCAATGGCCATGGAACGTCTGCTAGGTCTGCTCTATCCTAGGCACCGTGCAAAAACTGGACATCAAATACAGACACGGTTTCTGTCCCTGGCCATTAAGATGCCTATAATTTAATAATCATGACATACATTTCTTATATTTAGTGCTTCCGTTTCCCTGTCTGCTCAACAGAAACAAAACCAGCCATCTTACAGAGGTTTGTTCATAGGTGTACAGAAAAAGGTGTAAGGCTGTTTAGAGGTCGGTGTTAGAGAAAACCAACCTGGTGTTCTTGAGAGGAAGAATGAACACAACGGAAAAACAAACAGCAGCTTATTTGCAAAAGAGGCCCGCAAAGCAGATACAAGAGGAAAGAGAATGTTCCATGCAGGCAGAACCAGAGGGGAGGGAAGGTCAGGCACACTTTGGGGAGCTCAAATTAATTCAGCTGAGAAAGAGACAGGGGCATAGCACAAAGGGTTTTGTACACCATTGCCAAGTCTGAGAACTTCACTGGTGAATGATGCCGACCTTGCAGGGAAGTGAGCAAATCTGAGAGACTTTTAGGACTTGGAATCAGTAGAACTTGGTGACTGAATGTGAGAGTAAGAGAGAGGAATGCTCTCCGGAAGAGCCCCATGGGTAGATGGCGTGCCCTTCACTAAGATGAGAAGCACAGACACCCTCTCCTTCTGGGAGGAAGAAGCTTTAGTTCAGGTTCAGATACGTCAAGTTTGAGGTTCCTAGGAGGTACTCACATGAAGTCATCGGCAGGCATTTATTGAACACCTACTATGTGCCAGGCACTCACCAGCTCGGGTGTGTAATAACAGCATGGCCTGCACCTGGAACTCACGCCCAGCTCCTCACCTCCAGGAACATATCCCTTAGTCAGAAGGAAACGTTTAATTGGCACACTTATAAAATGATTTTATATAATTATTGCAAAAATGGACATGGAACTATAAATAGCTGATCCATTTACTACTTAAAAAGAGAACAGGTATTGACCTGCCTGTTGGTAAACTAGGGAAACTAGTAACAATAGGCCAGATTATGTGACCGAAGCAGTTATTTTCCGGGTGAAAGCTGGCATTCTGAGAAGTTATACTAACTTTCTATACCACAAAGTGCAGAACCAAATGGGAACAAAATTTAATGAATAAAGACCTTGTGGTTTAAAAAGATAAGTTTATTGAGATGCCAGGCTGGTCAGTTGGTGGAGCATGGGACTCCTATTAAAAAAAAAAAAAAGATTGATTTATTTATTTGAGAGAAAGAGAACACGAGCTCCTGGGCATGAGTCAGGGAAGTGGCAGAAGGAGAGAATCTCAGGCTGACTCCCCACTGAGCATGGAGCCGCCTCAGGGCTCAGTCTGAAGACCCTGAGATCATGAGCTGAGCCAAAACCAAGAGTCAGACACTCAACTGACTGAGCCACCCAGGCTCCCTGGAGTGTGGGACTCTTGATCTTGGGCTCATGAGTTCGAGCCCCATGCAGGGTGTAGAGATTACTTCAAAAAAAAAAAAAGGTGGAGAGTAAGTTTATCTTCAAACAAACAATAAACAACAATACCAGCAAAAACCTAACCTTAGGAAATAGTTCATCCTTCAAAGTCAAGAGACTAGATCAAGGGAAGAAGTATTCAATCCTTCAAAATCAAGGCTGTTTATAAGGATAAGTGTATCAAGTATATCGTGACAAGTCACCTGTCTCTACCTGCACAAAGGCTAAAACTAAAGACAACATTTGATTTAGGATAAGGAAATAATACCATGAATGTGTAGGATAACGAGAAGATACTATAAGCCACTATGAGAGGCTGTGAAATCTTTAAAAGGGAAGTTTCCATCATCACAAAATATATTCTAACATAAAAAGCATAAATGGGTAGCCAAAATGGGGCTTATAAATTAATTCAAATTATCAGTGTCTGTCATGAAGTTGTAAAATCTGAAGCTCAACATTATATAACCAAAGAAGCTTTTCCACTTAACAAGAATGATGAACAGTGATGATGATGATGATAAGCAATAATTTCCCCACCGGCTCCCGGGGGCCAGGCCCAGGGCGCAGAATCTTTTATGTGCATGATCTATCCAACCCTCACAGTCATTTACCTAAGAAAAAGGTGTTTTTATGATCCCCATTTCACAGTTGAAGACATGTAATACACTGCTAATGTTTTCCTCATTCATCAAAAAAAGCAAACGTCTAATATACTTAGTTGTAACAAACAAGCATGGCAAATACCTCCTGTCTCATTGCTTTATCTATGTCAGGGTAAGTGTTTTGTTTCAGGGAAGTGTGAAATATATATATTAACTTTCATTCTCTCCTCAAAGACAAAACGAGTGCTAGTCAGCAGTAATCTGCCGTCTACTTACCAACAATTACCCCAAATTGGAAAGTTTATATCATGAGTCACCATCTTAGACTCAAACCATCCATTTTCCAATTAGAAATGTTTAGTCTGTAAAGTTAGAAATTGCTGGAAGCAATGAATCAAACTGCCAAGAAAAAGAAAAAGGCTGTGTGTTTTCCTTTAATGTAAAAATTTTAACGTTAATCTTTGGTAGCCCTTCTTGCTTTGCACTTGACGTGAAGCTTTATGAAGGCTTTAACCTCTCTATGTGGATGGCAGGAAAAAAAAAAAGCAAAATTTGGTTACCTCCCCTTTGCTTTTGAAATTTGGCATACAGAAAAATCTAACTGCATTGCCAAGCTGCTGGAGGTGTTTACAGAAGGGAAAATATAAGAAATTTAAAAAAATGTATATATACATCAGCGGGTCTCATTCCCCAAGGATTTTCCAAATTAAAATACAAAAAATTAACTGAGTTCTAGAATAACCTGCATTAGAGTATAAAACATCAAAAGCAAAAAGAATTGCTAGATCCAGATGCAGGGATCATGCAACCTCACATAAACAAGTTAAAACCCTTTGAGAAAATAATTCAAATGTTATATACCATGTGGGGAAAGGACATTTCACAGACATGTCAATGAGCTGCAAGAAACTATAGAAATACAACATTTCATTATATTCAGAAACACAGATGTTCCTTCCTTTTGTTCTGTCTTGTTGAATAAAAGGCACTGAGAGAAAAAACCCAAATAAGAAATAGATAGGACATTCCATATACCATTTCCCTGCTTTATTTGTATTCTTCTATAGGTTTCGCTGAGTAAATGCGGGTACAGTTTTTCCTTTATATCTACCCTGAAGGAAGAAAGTTCAACATATTTTCCCCCCATTTCTCTCTTTTAAGCTGTGCCATCTTGTCTTACACTATAATCTTCCACTTTGGAGCACATATGAAAACAAAACACAATCTTTAAAAAATAGAATTATTTCAATTGGAAAAAAAGTAACACAGTGGTGATTTGCTTCATTAAAACAGACATTTGGAAAATATTCAAAACTCTAAATTAAGAGTTCTGCTACCCCCCACCCACTCAGTCTTCATCTTCAAATAACTTTCCTTATGGTTCCATTTAACAAAATTTAAAATGTAAAAAAAAAAAAGAGAGAGTCATTTGCATGAACCCCCTAGTGCCAAACTTGATTGCATTTCATATCATTCACTTAATTATTATGGAAAAATCAAAACAGAAAATCAGTACAACTGATTAGCATTGCTAAAGTGCTCCTATTAGAAAAAAGAAACACAGCAGGTAGGATTAACTCTTGCTACCTACTAGGAAGGCAGGCTTTGCTTATTCTCACAAAAGCCTCAATAAATAATCAGGTTGAATACAATCCTTACAATGGATGAATCTAGGTTCTGATGATAGGGAGTAGTTTATCAGTGTATTAGGGAGAAATAAATAGCAGGGCGTTGACTTGCTAATTTATTTTTGCAACAACAGAGGGATAAATGATGCCAGACAATCCTTTCTGCCTCTAAAATCTATTTCCTTCCCAGAATCATTAAGTGCACTCATAGAAATAACTTGGGTGCCCTCACCCAGTTTTTCCTCAAGCTCATTTCCCTAAAATCATCTCACAGTTTTCTAAGCGAAAATAAATTTCATGATTAAGAATAGTCACATTTCAACAATCCCTACCCCTCTCTGGGTACCAAAAGCCACCAATTTTCCTTGATCACTCTATCATGTTATCTGTAAATAACATACTAGGTTTTCCTCAGAAAGGCTGCCCAACTGGGACAGAAGGAGCATGCTGTGTTCTTCCTGGAGCTTCAGGCCTGTGAATAGAGTATCAAAGCTCCAGCTTGGGGGTATCAAAGATGTCAAAAGACACTCATGTGACACTTGATGTCAGGGTTCTGAGTTCAAGCCCCACATTGGCAGTAGAGCTTACTTTAAAAAAAAAAAGAAAAAAAAAAAAGAGTAACACTGGGCACAACCCCAGATGAGAATTTCCACAGAAATACTACTTTGCAGATAAAAAGAATCCAGGAGGCATTGTTGTGATTTCTGTTTTCATCATCCAAAGCTAGTTATTCTAGCAGCGTATGACTTCAACCAAGCATAACTCTTTATCTGAAGCAATGCAAGTACCATATATGTTGTGTGTGTGTAAAGCCTCATGTTATTTCACTCACATCAAACACCACAACAGAGATATTCTTCTGAGTCACATTAAATCATCTTATATGGGCAGTCACACGGCATTCTTTGGAAGACTCTGAGAATATAAGTTAAGTGAGTGCAGCTATTAACACCAAAAAAATTTATCAATTCCTATTCTACAAACTTATAATGGTTTTATAAGCAACCAAAAAAAAAAAAAAATCCCTACACATTAGCAGGAAGTGAGAGTTTCATACCAGTTTTGGCATTCACTGGACACTTCACACCAAACAAGAACGAGGCAAAGCCCTGAGGCTGCCAGGCTCTGGGCCACCCTGAGGAAGCTCACCAGCTACATGAAGAATAGCCACAAACAGACCATTTCAATACAGCATGATGCAGGCATGGTTAAGCCCAGAAGAAGCTGTTGTGGGAACAGAGAGGTACAGTCTCATCGACTTAACCTACCAGCTCCGCACGTATTATCTAGGTGGCATTAAAGGGTAGTTTGGGGGGAGGGGGACCCTGATCACCCACACATCCTCAACTTTGGGAAGTACTCTAAAACACCCCTAGGAATCCCATGCACAGCACATGGAAAATTCCACAAACAGTACTCACTAAGGATCTAAGTCAAGCAACTATGGGGACCATGATGCCTTATAAGGCACGGTCTCAGCCTCAACAGGTTAAAATCTACTAGGGACGAAAATTCTAAATAAACTATTATTTGCCAAATGAGTCAATGTAGAAACAAAGGGCCAGAGTTTTAAGAGGAGGGAAAAACCAGTGTGAGCAGTGAAGTTTCATGAAAGAGGTTGAACATGAACGGGAGCGTCCAAAAGAAAAAGAACTAGAAATCACTGAGTATCTACCTCATGCCTTGCACGTCATGTGCGTAATCTCATTGGCTGAGATTAAATGTTTCACTTGAAAACAGACAATTAGAACAGCAGAGATTTGAACCAATCTGGCTGATGACTACAACATCTGTGGTCTGTTCTTGGCATCACATCCGGGTAAAAGGAAGCCTTGAGTAAATGAAAACCATGGCAAGGGGCCATGAGGCAAAGAGGGAAGTGGGAGCCAAGCCCTACGGGTGGAGAGCAGGAGGACTTGTAAGGAATCCTGAGAGGCAGTGCTAGAAAAGTAGGCAGAGCTCAGTGATAAAGTGTCTTGAGCACCAGGCTAAGGAGTTCATATGGTTTTATCTTGCCTGCAATGGGATACACTGAAGTCTTTGAGCAGGGTGCATTATTAGATGAAAGAGGTGTTTTGGAGATTAACACAGAGAGGGTGTGCAAAATCCAATGAAGGGAAAAGGGACTGGGGGCAAGGAAAGGGGTGGAGGTTCATGCATTCAGGTATGGGGTGGATCTGCCCTTGGGGGGGTATGACTAAGGGAAGTATACGGGAAACCAGTGAAAGTAAGAATTGGTGAGACTGGCAGAAATAATAGAATATAGGGTCAATATCAGAGAACGCGGCAGCACCTGGGGGCCTCAATCAATTAAGCATCCAACTCTTGATCCCAGCTCAGGTCTTGATCTCAGGGTTGTGAGTTCAAGCCTCGTGTTCTCCTCCAGGCTGGGTGTGGAGCCTACTTAAGAAAAGAATAATAATAAAATAATACAAAATAAAAAACTAAGAAAACAAACTTCTGATGTTGATCATGAAAAAAAGAAAGTAAAAACACCCAGTATCAGAAAAACAAAGAGAGAGATGTAAGAACAGACTCATAAGAGACGTTGGGGTGCCTGGGTGGCTCAGTCAGGTAAGCAACTGACTCCTGATTTCAGCTCAGATCATGATCCCAAGGTCCTGGGATCAAGCCCCACATCAGGCTCTGTGCTAAGCATGGAGCCTGCTTAAGATTCTCTCTCTCTCTCTCTCTCTCTCTCTCTCTACTCCTCCCCACCTCCCAGCTCGGCTCTCTTTCTCTAAAAAAAAAATAAAAAATAAAAAATAAGAACAGCTGTTGTGGCTTAAAACATTATGAATTGCAGTTTTATTTGCTCGGTTCAGTCTACTCATCTCCTTTTGGGGAAACAATACCTCTCTTTTTTATAAGAAAAAGAAACTTCAAGCACCACTTCTCATTCCAGGGTTCAGTGAATAAAATCATCTTGATCTTCCTAAACTTCTCATGACTTCATATTCCTCAATAACATTCCCACTCATTCTTCTCCATCTGGAGTCCCAATTTATTTGGCCTCCACCAAAAAGAAAAAAAAAAAAAGCTCTATCATCCCTTTTATAAAATTTATCCTTTCTTTCTTTTTTCAACAACTATTCTCTGGCAGCCCTAATTATACCCTAGGGTTGTAGGCAACCTCCAGGTTGACCTCCAATGATCCCTGCCTTGTGTCAGCCCCTTTCTCGATGAGTAGACTGTGCAACCAACAGGTTACAGCAAAAACGACAGAGTATAACTTCGAAAGCTACATCATCAGAGGCAATGCAGTTCCCATCTTGCGTTTTGGACCACCTTCTCGCAGGCAGCCGGCTGCCATGTCATTAGGACACTCAAGCAGCGAAGTGAAGCCTCAGGGGAGGCTTCCCACCAACAGCCATGTGAGTGGATCCTCCAGCCCCTGTCAAGCCTTCAGGTGACTGCAGCCCCTGCTGACGTACTGAGCTCCTGAGCCAGAGCCATCAGCTGAGCTTCTCCCAAATTCCTGACACGCACCAAAACTGAGGTAATGCACGTTCACTGTTTTAAGCCACTAAGTTCTGAGGTAACTGAGCTGCCTCATGATAACCTAGAGAGTTCCCATGTGCTTGAGCCCTACTGGTCACTTACAAAATACTAAATGGGTGGATTCTAAACTTTTCTCTGGGTTGCTTTTTCATTTACAAATAAATGCTCTTTTTCCTTTCCTGCCTTTGAACTAGTTTTCTATGATGATCTCTGAAAATATATATAAATTGTATGTGAAATAAATACATAAAAATTTACTGATAGAAATAAAATTTATATGTAAAATAAAATTTAATTATTGTTTTGCTTTTAACTCTTTATTTTGAAATAATTTCAAAGTTATTTGAAAGCTATAAATATACAACAAAGAATGACCTTCACCCAGACTCACTAGCTGCTAACATTTTACCATGTTTGCTCTATCACTATCCACTTACATACACATACACACCTTTAACCATTTGAGAGTAATGTGTACTTTACCACTATCCATACACACACACACACACACACACACACACACACACACACATTTATCCATTTGAGAGTAATCTGTACATAAAATTATGCCCCTATGCCTTTAAATACTTTAATGTGCATTTCCTAACAGGGACCTTCACATATGTAACTATAGTACAATTACCGAAATGAAAATATTTAATACTGATGCAATATTACTATCTAATCTAGAGACCTGATTCAAATTTCATCAACTGTCCTAATCATGTCCTTATTTTAACCATCTTTTACATAGAAATTTTTCAAAGGCTTTGCTGAAAAACAAACAACTGTTCTTTCAATCAGCAAACCCTGGAGAAGGCAGAGTTTACAGTCGAACACAAGAGTGGTATCATGTCTATGGTAATGACAAAGCAATGTAAAATGGGATTAGGGTCAAAAGAGGGTTACCAAATAAATTTGAGAGTTGAGACAATCTTCCCAACTGGTGAGTGGGCATAAAAGATCGCATTGTTGCAGATTTTGTTGGGTAGATGGAGCAGGGGAGGTTGTACCCAGAGGAACCACTGGGAGCAAAGGCAGAGAAAGAAATTTTGCAGAGGGAAAGGCAAATGGGCAAGACTGTCTGGAACACAGAGTGGAAAACCGAGTGAGTGAAGAGGAGTTTTAGAGACACATCAGCACTGGACGCTGAATATCATGGTTTATGATTGACTCGAGGTAAAACATCCAAACACTCATGAGACCTCAGGCAAAGAATGAGTGGATTTGAGAAAAATGAACTAGAAAATAGGACTTGATCAGCCCAAGAGGAAAGGGAGACCTACTGCCTTTTTCTTTCTTTTAACCAACAATACTGATTGAAGAAGCTGATGGGTCAGGTTTGACCAATCCCCTGACACAATGCCAGCAAGAAAAAAATCCAGTTGCAATAAAATAAATGACAGAAGAAGGCAGTTTCCTTTAGACAAAAAAAAAAAAGTCAGATTATTCTACAGTGGAAAAGGAGAAAATATATCTTTTTGACATACAGCAGGATACATGGGTATCATCAGAATCTTAAGTCTTTCCTTACACATGGGGTCAGAGGCAGACAGGGACAGGAATGGGAAGCCTATGTATTTGCACAGTCTCTTTCTCAGGAAGATCCTTTGCAGTGGTGCATACTGCTGTAAGTAGGAAGGATGATGACACTCATTCTGCCCCCACCACTGGCATGACAAGGGCCACCCATATGTCACCTGGTCTCTTAACTCTGGGTCATTGCACTAACCCTCATTTTCTGAGATACTTACTATTAGGGCACAGCTGAGAAATCCAACTCAAGCCTTCCTTTCCCTGAAGATGATCTCTTACTTAAGAAAACACAGAAGAACAAAGATCTTATGGGGGAAAGAATTTCTAGGGGACCAAGATTTTAGAAAATTTTCTTATCAACTATCTGTCCAGATTCTATGAAGGACTCACACACACACACACACACACACACACACACAGAGCGTTCCTCTATTTTTTAATACTTCATAACAGGCCTTATAATTTAGGTTTGTAACACTCATTTGGTTCCTAAAAGTTTCCAGGGCATGACACATATCTCGGGGTCCAGAGAGCTTTTATACTAAAACACGGAAGAGAAAGTTAGAGTTTAAGGCGTTATGAGCTCCAATCAAAATCCTTTCATTTTTATGGAAGAAATAATTGGAGCCCCAAGTTATGGTACTCAGCTATATCACAGAGCGAGTTTGTGAATGGTCAACACTAGAACCCAGAAGTCAGGGCTCCTAATTTCAGGCAAATCATCTTCACCCAGTGAAAAAGCCATAGTCTTTCTAAAATAACATTCCACCTCTATAATGGAGCAAGAAATGCTTCTTGAAATGCAAATTCATTAAAAGCTGGATTCTCCAAGTGACCAAGGTATGTCCTGGCCAAAACTGAGAATCTGAACTAGAATGTACAAAACATAGGGGCCCCTGAGTGGCTCAGTCGGTTAAGTGTCTGACCCTTGATCTCAGTTCAGGTCTTGATCTCAGGGTCATGCATTCAAGCCCCCTGTTGGGCTCCATGCTGGGCATGTTGCCTAATAAAAAAGAAGAAAGAAAGAAAGAAAGAAAGAAGGGAAAGAAAGAAAGGAAGGAAGGAAGGAAGGAAGAAAGGAAGGAAGGA
>NW_027397092.1:11722098-11900891 GCF_003265705.2 Callorhinus ursinus | reverse complement strand
GTTGCTCAGTTCGGAACCACTAATCCAGACCAGGATGCAGAGTGACCACAGATATGGCTCGAAGCAGGCATGGCCACAAAAGAGTCTGGACACTTTCATCCTCATGGTTTTAAGCCCACATGGTCAAAGGCTTTGAAGATTTGAGGCAAAATGTGAACAAATTGCTGAAGAAATATAAGTAAGCGGAAGAACACAATTATTCGAAGTTGCATTTGGCCCGGACATTAAGGAGAAAATACTTGGGCAGCCTTCCCTCCCACCTCCGCTTCCTCACCAACTGCATATATATGCAAATATAAGAAGCCACAGCCCAAACCCCAACTTTATGACTCCTAAAATAGGGCTTTGTTTTAGTAGATAAAGTACCACATGCTGAAGTAGCAATACCACTTCCTGTGGTATCTAGACAGATCTTTTATTCACAAAGTGACCCTGTCTGACCCTGAATAATGGTTCAAGAACAATCTCATATTGATAGGAAATTAAGGGCCATTCTCCATTCTACTTCCTTCATTCACATTATCCATCATTCTCTCTTCTGATGTCCCTGCATCTCTCTGTACTTGTCTTCCTCTGCCATTTTTAGGGTAATTCAGGATCCGCATGCCATCCGCAGGACAGGAAAGTACGGCAACCAAGGAAAATTCTAGTGTGGCTCGGCATCAGACTCTGATCACTGTCAAGTCACTTATCTTCTCTCTGCTTTACTTCTCTTTCATAAATAACAGCCAGGAAAGCAGCTTGAATGGCAAGCAAACTTCTAAACTTACAAAGAGAGTTATAGTTTCCATTTGTCTTTCTTGTAAACTTCCAGAATGCCCAAGATTCATCAGCTTTTGTATGAACATAACCTGTAGCAGGAAGCTGGTCCAAGACTCTTAATTTTACAAATGGTGATACTGTGATCCAGAGAAATTCAGTGTATGCCCAAGGTCACAAAACTCTTTCATAAATAGATTCTCCTTAGGCTAATATTGGCCCCAAATTCAAGATCCTGTCTGTGTGTCTTGCACAATATTATGAATTGCTGCACACAAAGATAATCAAGACAAAATTACATTTCTTTCCTGTGGCTGATGCCAGTCTTAATAGAATATAAATATGCAAATTATAAGTCCTAGGGTTCTTCTAAAAGTTTAACACTAAAATATTGATGAAATGTCCAAGACTCATAAAGCAACTTGTGAATACTTATTTTCATATCAAGGAGGAGGAGCTCACAAGGAATTATGTCTACTCAGTCTGTGCATTGAAAGAGAAAATTAGACATGAGCCTATAGAAGTTTTATGGCTGTCACAAAGGAGCTGATAAAAGATAAATGGACACCCCCAATTTCTTCACTGCAATGATGCTTTTTGGTTTTCTGTGGGTATCTTTTGTACCTAGAGCAGCACTTAGCAGAGAGGAGGGTGACTGAATGGATGAATGAATGAATTTAATGAATAAAGTATAAAGAGGAGAAAAATATGAGGATTTTTTAAAAAGATTTTATTTATCTATGGGGAGGAATGAGCACGAGAGAAAGCACAAGCTGGGTGGGAGGGAGGGGCAGAAGGAGAAGCAGACTCCCTGCTGAGCAGGGAGCCCGATGCAGGGCTTGATCCCAGGACCCTGGGAGCATGGCCTGAGCCGAAGGCAGATGTTTAACTGACTGAGCCACCCAGGCACCTCAAATATGTGGATTTGAATGAAGAATTTTAAAAAAATCTTGGATCTAGTAAGACCTCTCCTGAGTCTAGCAAGATCTGGAATTGGTAAATGGGACAAATAAAAATCTGGTGAAAAATAGGTATTTCAAGTCATGAGTTTTCCAAGAATTAATAATTTTTATGTACCATGAGGTGGTTGTGCATCCCTGTGTACCTTAAATTACCCTAAAAATACTTGTCTTTTTTGTGTTTTACAAGTTTTGGGGTGGGGGGACTTTGACCTTGTTAGTTTGAAATAAGGCAAGTTTTACAACTTTTACGGGCATTTTAGTTTTTTCTCTCTTATTCTCAGACAATTATGCTTGATCTGCTTATTGGAAATGTTTTTCATTAATTTATTTTTCATAATTTTTCAGGCATCAGTCAATGCTCCAGTGGCAAAATTATTGCAAGAACTGTCATCTCTTATCTCATTTCTTTATTTACTTATTTTAAAGATTTGTTTGTCCATTTTAGAGAGAGAAAGAGAGTGAGGTTAGGGCCAGCAAGAGAGGGAGAGAGAGAATATCAAAGAGACTCCTTGATGAGCATAGAGCCCGACAAGTGGCTCGATCCCATGACCCTGAGATTATGACCTAAGCCAAAATTAAGAGTCAGCCATTTAACCAACTAAGCCACCCTCTTACCTCATGCATTTATAAGCTTTGTATATTCTAGGATGATTTTACTTTTTTGGACATATCATTTGACCACTTTATCTGCTTTCAAAAGTACTTTTAAAATCATTTTCAGTCGGTGATGCCAACTGTACCTACTAAGTATGATTGCATTCCTTTAAATTATCACCATTATAACTTCTATTAGCAAAACTTCTATTAGGAATGAAGAAATGGCCAATTTTTGGTTGACTATTCTTGAGAGGGTCATTAAGTTTTAAATTTCATTTTAACATGGAAATACAAAATAAAAAGTTGACAAATAATATGCCTCTGTCATTTATCATTCATCTACTTTATTCCCAGTTCTAACCACAGCAGTAAGCAGGGAGGTAGCATTGGTCCTTTAGTTTGACTTCTTATTGTAAAGATAAAGTAGGTTTTACTAATAGCAAATTTAAAACCAAAGTCTAGAAACACTAACTTTTGAATAGCTTTTCAGTTTGATCCATTTATTCTTTTTACCAATCAACTTCCAACTGGTCCTCCAGGCTGCCTCCAATTCTGTCAAAACACAAATCAGAATATCACGCATCTATACTTAAAAGTTTTTTTTAAAGATTTATTTATTTATTTTAGGGAGAGAGCAAGAGCAGGGGTGGAGGGGTAGAAGGGCGGAGGAAGAAAGAATCTCAAGCAGCCCCACACTCAGCACAGAACCCAACGAGGGGCTCAATCTCCTGACCATGAGATCATGACCTGAGCTGAAACCAAGAGTCGGATGCTCAACTGACTGTGCCACCCAGGCACCCCTACACTTAAAAGTTTTTGAGAGGTTTCCTTTTCAGTAAAGTTCAAACTAGCATTCCTTCACTCAAGAGAATCTGAGCCCAACCTTATCATCTAGAAAGTTCTCGCATGTATGTATCATTTCTATCACCTGAGCAGTGGCTGCTACCTGACTTTACTGGTTATCCTTCAAGAAGCAAATGCTACTTCCTCTTAGAAGTGCTCCCAGGCCAATCTAAACAGCCTTCCTTGTTCCCATCCTCCTGGTGCATCCTGGGAGTAGATGACGTGGACTTTTGCAGACTAGAAAGGCACGATATTTTATTCACCATTGTCTCATTCATGTCTCTACCAGCTGGTAAATTCCTTCATGTCAAAACAGTACATTGTTCACCTCTACATGTTCCTGTTACATATGAGGGGCTCAATAACATCTCTTGACTATTGATTGACTGAATGAATGAATGAATGACTCATGGGAAAGACAAAGCTCAGAACATGTAAATCAGTTGTTTTGGGTTTTGAAATATTTTTCTCAGTATATAGAGGAAGAAATGGAAGGCCAAGACTGTCCCATTTAATTGCTAAGCTCTACCACTGCAAAGGAAAATCCCAGCGTTGAAACAAAATGATTACAACACTGGGAGTTATAAATACAGAAAAACAATGAAAAGCTTTGCTGGAAAAATATGTAGTTCAGTTAGGGAAAATTTTATGTTGTTTTGTAAGAGAATTCTATGGATACTTTCAAGGGCTTAATTAGTAGTCATTCTGTAAATTCATTGAAAGGTTAAAGTTTTCTTTTCACTGGCACTCCTGTATTCTTAGTAAGTGGCTCTGCTCTGACATGGCTACATTTAGTCATGATTCTTATGGACCTGGTATTCATCTCAGCTACAGACACAATGAAGTGACTGTGAGCATACACTGGAAGCAGCAAAGGGGCAGGCCAGGATGGGCTGGGAGTCGGGCAAAAGAAGTAACAAAGGAAGGTACCGGAGTCAGGGGCAAAGGAGCAATGGAACAAACCTCTCAATGGCAACCTTTTACTATGCTAAGAACACTTGAGTCCTCATGGCTGAAAAGCACAATTCCTAGGGTGCACTGTGTATGCTGGTATAGGGACCCATCTCAGCAAACTTCACCAGTAAAACAATGTCTGGGAATACCCTAGAATGAACCCTCACTCATTACCAGATTATTATAGTCTACAGTAACTACAGGACTGCCCTGCTTCAATGTGTTCATGAAGTGTAATATAAATACAAGCTAGAAAGGAGCAAAGAATATATAAGGTGATTTAAAATATACATTAGAAATATAGACAAAAGGAAAAGGAAGAGGTTCATATAATTTTAAGGCTTAATTTTGAAAAGCAACTAAGGTCTCTGATGGTCTTTGATGAAGGTCACAACGTAACTGCAAGTGAAAGAACATTTCAATGGACCCCAAATGTACATAAGCATCTGTACATTACCTAAATAAGGCAAGGAAATGAAAAGCACAGGTGGGCATAAATACACACAAAGTATAATGTTCAGAATAAATAATAACATTAACATTAAATATTAAACATTAATGTTAAATAGTAAACATTAATGTTAAAATAATATTAATTATTTACAACATTAATATTAAAGTAATTACAGGTTTCATGGTGAATAACACCTCTGCTTTTAAAAGCAAATCCTGATAACTCTTTAAGGGCAATCTGAACTAAAGAAGCTAAAGGTATTTGAACTAAAGACATGAGCTCTGAAGTCTGCAGGGACACAGGCCCAAATTTACAACATTTTGTTTAATTTCTTCCCTTCCATTCTTGCTCTTTTTAAAATGTCATTTCCCTTTTGCTTTTATTATAAATCCTCTTCCTTGACACTTTTTTTAAATTTCAAAATCTCTAATAGCAATATCTTCACTTCATCATAAATGATGGAAACTACAGATAGCAGAAAGCTATCCAATTGAAGCTGACCCCATCACACTGAATACATTCATTTCCTTCTTATGAAGAATCAGTTCCTATAAACTGTATCACTGTCATTTGTTCAAGGTTTTAAACTCTCTAATCATTTCATTTAAAAAGGAAAACTAAAACCTAATGGATTTAAACTGCCCATGAAGACCATCTCAATTGAAGAATCTGTGGAGGATGGAAATGATTTCCTGCACAGATTATATTTTTCCTGCCCTGCTAATTTTCAAGGGTTTATGATTCATTTCTGTAATTCCCTCGGGTCAACGTGTAAGCCTCACTAAGTGTTTGAAATTCAAACCATTACATAAGCTTCCTGTCAACTTATTTCTCTCTCTGCAATAATTTATGTTCTCATTAAATATCCAGCTAATGATGTGTTGGGACCTAAATAAAAATATCCTTTAGTCCTCTCACTAAAAACTGCAATAGAAACCTCCGATGGAACCAACGCTGCACATCCTTCAACTGATACGTATTTGTTACCCGAGGCTGCGGGTTCGTCTTTTGACGTAGCCCATCCCACCTCCTCAACTCGACTAGAAACGCCTGGAAAGCAAAGCCCGCCCCTTGCTCTAGTCTTTCCCTGTACTTGTCCCTGATTTCCACTTCTCTCCACATTTGTAAGAATATAACAGATGCTCCATGAATGGTTGTTAACTGAGCTAGATCAAAACTTGGGGCTACAGTGCATAGAAGAATCACATCATGGCGGGCAGTGATCTGAGAGAGTGAAGGGCAACCCGGGATCGCACTCTATGAATCACGGGTAGTTGACATGAGTCCAGAGGCTTGAGGTGAGAGGTTGATAACTGAGAGTAGGAGGGGCAACGAACACCTCATTGGGAGCCCGGGTGACTTTGAGAAACCATGCCACCAAGAGATGGGGCTTCTGCCCAGGGCTGCTCTGGCTTGGCCAAGTCGCCATTTCATCTAAAAGGTCTGTTCATTAAGTTATAGAAATATTTCCCCAACAAGAGAACTGAAACTAACACATGAGCTGTATTATCCCAGAAGATCTTGCTGTTCTTAGGAAAAACAGAAGAAAACTAATCTGAATCTTAAGTAAAGAAAAGCTTAGCTTGGCGTGCAACTGAATAATCCTGACCATAGCGTCTTTGAACCACAGGTCTTTCCTACTGTATCTTTGTTGCTTTTTTGTTTTGGTTTTTTGGTGTCTTGGGTTTTTTTAGATTTTTATTTATTTATTTAGAGAGAGACAGAGAGAACGCAGGTGCGGGGAGAGGGAAAGAGAGAATCTCAAGCAGACTTGGAGCTGAATGCAGAGCCTGAGGTGGGGCCCGATCTCACCACCCTGATATCATGACTTGAGCTGAAATCAAGAGTCCCATGCCCAACTGACTGAGCCACCCAGGCGTCCTGTATCTTTGTTTCTTAAAACAAATTTTAACGTGGTAAAAATCTGAGTCTAAACATGCCTGCTTTCATATTTGGCAAGAACATGTTTGACACCAATGATGGAAAATGTTGCCTATATGGATAAAGGTGGTAAAAAGTAAATTACAAACATTAGGTGTCAGATGAGTCAACAAATAGGGAGTAACATTAAGGCTGGTACACCTTTACATGCATGTGTATGTCCAAATGTTAAATATATACAAATTAGAAGTAGGACAAGTTTATGCCCCATGAATATAAGAATTGAGATTAAATCTTGATTATGCTCTACCAATCACCTGTTTCGTGTGAGTCAGATTAAGAGCCACATTTAAGAACATAGTCAACTAGAAATTCTCTTGGAAATATCCTGAAAAACTCAAAATTATGCATTAGGAGACAAGGAAATGAATCGATAACTTTATGAAGGGATCCAGAGCCTTTACAAAATATTCAAAACAAAATGTCTGCCCAAATCTCCATGCCTATGGCCACCCTGGATTAGAAACAAAAAAATTATCTCCATGATACAAATACAGCTTCCAAATTGACACTATCCAATAGGGCCAAGGCAGAAATGGGCAGAGCACTTGGCTCTTTCCCAAGAGCACCACAATCACACAGAACCAGCTCTGAACTATTCAGAAGAGCTCAAGAGAAAGTTTCGAGCCATGTTCTCTTACTATTAAGGACATATATTTTTTTCTACCTGTCCCAGGTCATTAAACTCTTAGATTCATTTTCCTTAATGATGAGCCAGACTCATGTTCATCATTAAAAAAGAAAGAAGGAAAAACAACCTTAATGAAGACATTTGCCTTAGAAACTGCCACAAAGACAGACCTTTTCAGATGTAATTAAATGTTTTTTCCCAGATAATTTATCCTATTAAAATATGGTAATTTACCATGGTTTCAGGTTATCTGAAACCTTTCTAGGGTTGAAAACCGAAGTTAATTTCTTGCTATAAGCAGTATAATTTGAACCTAAGAGCATCGGGGAGCATTTTATATTCACACAAGCACGTAGACGCTAAAACTGTTTATATGGCAGTTACTTAAAGGAATCTGATTGTGCCCCTGGAATCTTCATATGCTTTGGTACTGGAGTGCACAGGGCACTACGGAAAGAACCGGATTGTCCTCCCCAACACTGATCCACCCTTCCCCTGGGGGCACCGTTGGCTGATAAGGACTTAGGAAGAAAGCCCTTGCAGCGATGTCATTTTTGACAATACCGGTGGGCCCAATTCAAAAATCAGCGTGATTGGAGGTTTAATGAGGCACTTTGTTATTCCCTGCAATAAAAACGGAAAAATAGAGACAGAGTTCTTCAGGCTTAATTACCACATCTGTTATTAGGCACTTTACCGTGATTGACTGGAGTGTATGTCGGACTCGGTGCCAAAAAAGCGTCCCCATGAAAGCAGCTTCCCGCTCGCTGCCTGAATGGCACCGGTCTCTGTTACCACCAGCATTTCCATGGCAAACAAGCAAAGCTGTGCCAGCTGAAGGCACTTTCTCCTAGTGCCAGGGAAGCCGGTTGCAGGGCCTGGTCTGCTTGCTCTGACTTCTGCTCCTCGCCCTCCTTCCCTCCACCCCACTTCCCTGCAGCCCATGACATATGGGGCACCCTTTGGGAGGCAAAGGAGCAAGGGGAGGCGATCAGGGGCTGGGCTGTGGTTTTGTTGGGATGCCTACTTGCAGACACTAAACTGGGGATGATCATCGAGTTTTGCTGCAGGTGGAAAGCATTTCCCAGCTTCTGAGGTCATGATGACATTAAAACACGCGGTGAACAGGCAACACCAAGGAGCGGGTTTCTCAGGATCCTGGGCCCTAGGAACAAACCACCAAACTTGACTTTCAGGAATGTAGCGTCTCGTTCTCTAGCGTGCATGTCAGAGAAACCCACTGCCCTCCTTCCTTGTCCCCAGGAAAGCTCATCACGGACACCTTCCAGCCTGGGCATGCAGGCAAGTGTGGATCTATGCATGAAGCCACCGCTCCTTTGAGAAGGGTTGCCTTTATAAAGTAAGCCACCGTTCCACTTTTTAACGGGGCAAAAATCCAGACACCCCCAACTCGAGTGACAGTGCAGCCAGCAGCGTGGGGACAGTGACTGGTATAGGGAACCACTCTTCAGACCAGACCCACCAGATAGCCAGGAATGTCAGCACAAGCTCAACCCTGAGCACACGCCAGGTAGGGACACACCACCATCACCAAAAGTAAACAACAGCCCAGGGCTCCAGAAGGTGTGACACGCGGTGGCAGCAGCAGTCAAGGGAAAATACTAAAACACAGATACCCGGTAAATACATTCTTCTGGAATAGTCCAGTGAAAAGGAGAAGGTCCTGGAGGCGTTCTCTCTCTGGCTGGAATTTGCTCCTCGAGGAAGAGATTGTATACATGTTCGATGCACTCCTCAGTGGCTGTTTCCTACCAAGCAAGATCCGTGGCGTTTTGGATGCGTGGCTCCTGTTAAGGGTGATTTGTGCACAGAATAGAATCCCGAAATCATAACGAGCCAAGTGCGAGAAATGAGCAAGCAGGGAAAGGATTTTTCTGAGCGATGAGAAGAGTCTTACCAGCATTTAATAAAAATGAAAGGAACATACGGTGTTTTCTAAAGAGGAATGAACATTGATAAAAGCCATTATCTATACACTTGGAGAAGGGTCTATGGAACAAGTCTTTCAGTCCTTGGGATGCAGACTGGACGCCAGTTCCCTAGAGGTTTTGTGCCTAGAGCCTGCCTCATTTTCACGAATCTTTCCAGCCTGAGGAGGGGAGAAAAGAGCTTTAGGAAATAGATGTCAGCCTTCTCAGACAAATGGCAGTCCAGTTCAGTGTCAGATACTTCCTGCCAGCCATGTCACCACAGGGCCCTCTCATACTCCCCAGACTTCTTCAGTCTGCCCTTTCTCTCCTTGGCCCGTATAATGTACATGATTGAGGCTCTTTTCAAACTAAGCCTTTCCCTCACTCTCTCTTTTTTCTTTATCCACAAATGAGCCTTTGTGATCTTGAGAAGAGAAGAAAGATGGGTAGAGCATGGCGAAAGTGAAGTCAACCAATTCTGAAATTATATTAAGGCCCTCTGCAAACAAACAAACAAAAAAAAGAGCCACTCCATAGCAAAATTCCCTCAAAAGAAACATTTCCACAAGTCACAGTTTTTTTGGTATTAGAGAGAAAGGAGCTATATGTTAAAATATTTAAAAGCAAACTGGCAACGATCTCTTGGGTAGGATACCAAAAGCACAAACAGCAGAAGGAAAAAAAAACACCAGATACATCAGACTTCATAAAAATAAAAACCTTTGTGTGTCAAAGGGCACTATCAATAGGGTGAAGAGGCAACCTACACAGTGGGAATCCATATTTGCCAATCATATATCTGATAAAAATCCAGAACATTAAAAAAAAAGACACCTATACTCAACAACAATAAACTAAGCGGCCTAATTAAAAAAAAAAATAATGGGCAGAGGACTTGAACAGATATTTCTTTAAAGAAGATATAGGAATGGCCAACATACACAGGAAAAGATGTCCGGCATCACTAATCATTAGGGAAAGGCAACCAAAATCACAACGAGACAGCGCAGCACTCCCATTCGTATGGCTATTATCAAAACACAAAGCAAACAAAACCCCCAAAATGACAGGTGTTGGTGAGGATGTGGAGAACTTGGAACCCTGTGCTTTGCTGGTGAACAAACAGCTGCTGCGGAAAACAGTATGGCGGGTCCTCAAAAAACTTAAAACATGGAATTACCACATGATGCAACAATTCTACTTCTGGGCATATATTCACAAAGAATGGAAAGCAAGGACTCGAACAGATTTGTACATCAAGGCTCACAGCAGCATTATTCCTAATACCCCCAAAGTGGGAACAACACAAATGTCTATTAATGGATAAATGGATAAATAAAATGTGGTATATACATATGAGGCAATATTATTGAGCATTAAAAAGGAAGGAGATTCTGACATGTGCTGCAACATGGATGGACCCTGAAGACATTATGCTAAGTGATGTCTTAGTCTAAACCACAAATATTGTGGTGCCCCTGGGTGGCTCAGTTGAGCCACTAACTCTTGATTTCAGCTCAGGTCATGATCTCAGGGCCATGAGGTGGAGCCCTGCAGCGGGCTCTGTGTTAGGGGTGGAGTCTGCTTGAGATTCTCCCTTCCCCTCTGCTCTCCCCCCTGCTCATGCTCTCTCTTTCTCTCTCAAAATGAATAAATAAAATCTTGAAAAAAAAACCAACAAATATTGTATGATTCTACTTATACGAGGTATCTAGAATGGTCAGATTCATAGAGTCAGAAAATGGAAGGGTGGTTGCCAGGGGCGGGAAGCAAAGGGGAAAATGGAGAGTTGCTTTCTGCTGGGTACAGAGTTTCAGTGTGGGAAGATGAAAAAGTTCTGGAGAGGGAGGGTGGTGATGGTTGCACACCATGTGAATACATTTAATACCGCAAAACCCTACCCTTAAAAAAGGGTTACATGTTAATTTACCACAATAAAAAAAAGAAAGAAAGAAAGAAATATCTAGAGTAAGCCAAATTCTAAGAAGTAACAGATGACTGCCCAAGAGATAGGGGACTCCTGTTTGCTTCTTTTTATTACCCATCTGCATGATTAAAACAAACATTCACACATTCTTGCACGGCGCATGGATGGCCCTGTAATCTGGTAGCGAGAACCCGAGGCAAATGTCAGCAAGCATAATAACAACAATGTAATCCTCCGTTGGCCCCAGACCCATCACTGCCTCCTCCTGGGGGCCAGAACGTCCCCTCTCCTGCTCTCCCAGAGACGACAATTCCTTCAGAACCCAGACCCAGAAACCCAACAAAGCGCCATCTGACTATCCCTCAACTTGAAGCAAATGGAAACCAAAGGGCATCACACATTCCAAAGCCACTGTGCCAGGTTAGAATTCTGGCTCTCCGCTACTTGTTGGCCCGAATTCGGAGTCGATTGTTTGACTTGGAACAAAGGCACGTAGAGGGTTTGACTTGGGTGTGCTTCTTTACTTTCCTAGAGAAGTTCTAAGGAATTTGAGGTTTGGGAGGAACTTGCCTTCCTCGATTTCAATTCTGAATTCCTCACCTTGGATTTTCTGGGTCACAACAAAATGGCTTTGCTTTGGGGTTTGGGTCTCCCACCCCTCTCCCTGCTGAGGAAGTTAGGGTTACATGAAACAATGCCTTCTTGAGTACAGAATGCAGCTCTCAATCCCCCCCAGGGCAGGTAGTCCTGCGGACCAGTTGTTATTTACAAGACCTATAGGGAGAAAGGGGCTTAAAAGATCAAGTCACACTGCACTTCCCCACAAAGCAGGCCACAGCTGTACCCCGGCTTCTGAGCAACTGCTCTGCGAGCAGACAGCAAGACCTCTGTTGTCCTGCGGGGTCCGATCAGGTCACTGCATGTGGCGCGGATTAGAGAGTCCCGGTCCTCTGCTACCCAGCAGGCCAGAAACCTCCCCAACCACGGCTCTGTGCCATCACCTGACTCTCTTCGGGGTCTCTTGGGGAACAGGAGCAGATACCAGACGTCACGAAATGTGTAAAAGCTAACCGTTTCTTTCTTTCTTTTTTTATTTTTATTTTTTTAACATGTGTGTTAAGTTTTAAAAAGAGAGAAAGAGAACAGTTCATTTTTATCCGTTTTCCCAAAGATCTGTCATAATGGAGCGGAAGCAAATGTATCCATAGGAGAAGATTTGGACTTGGTCTGAAGTTAGCTAAATTTTGGGACTTCCCTGAAGTTACGCTCTAAGGGCAAGCATCCCACATGTTGGTCACAGGCTGTGCCCTAAACAGGAGCCGACACAGAGGAAGAGCCCGCAGGAAAATAGCTGTCCCCAAAGCTTGTCCTCAGTTCCTGCAGTCCATAGAAGGGCGCAGAAAGAGTAAGCTCTCTCTGTCACAGTTGTGCTCCTTGCATTTGGTGTCTAGCTCCGTGGCAGGGCTGTGGCTCTGCTCTCGGGGAGGTGGGCAGTCAGCCCTCAGGACGCAGGAACACTGAAGGGAATCCATTTTAGAAAGTTCTGCTCCCATTTCAAGGGGATGCATGAAAGTTAGTTATTCTCTGAGTTTTGTCCTAGGCTGCAAACACCTGGTAACACCCAAAAGCCAGATCCCAAATATGTTCTAGCACATTGACATCAAGAAACCTACCTTTGGTAATTCACAGAATAACACCTATTGTTCACCAGACACTCACCTTTGATTGGACCCTACCGTGGATGCTTGGAGGACCATGTACCCTAAATCCTTCTCTAATATAAACCCTGAACCTCAAGCAGGGACAAGACTCATTCTCTTTTCCTTTCTGAGTCTCCCAGAGACACCATCTGCTGTTCTCTGTCACTGACACTATTCAGTAAGCTCTGTTTCCATTTTCTCTGGCTTGCATCTGATTTCCATCCTGTGTGAAGCCAAGGACCCTCTTGGCTGGTCTTGGGGGAGCCTCCCCTGGGATCCCGGACCCAGCCTGCCTGCATCACTCACCTACCCTGTTCTTACCTGTCCACTGAGTGGCACCCACACGCTCCAGACATGGCCCCAGAGACTTCCTAGTCAAGTTCCTGTGGTTGGAACAGGCCTTTCTAACTTCCTCTTCTTATAAATAAGGAAACACACACAAAAGAGGTTGTTGTTTTTGTTTTTTTTTTTTTAGCTGCCGAAGATCAAACCGAGGAACAGCTAGATCGCAAGACAAGATCTTTAATCTCCAGATGAGATACTCATTCTACCACTTGAGGCTACCTAACAGAGTTCTACTGGGGAAGGTATGCTCCCTCACTCAAGAAATGTTTATTTGTTTCACTGAGGAGCACACTAAAATAATTAAAAATTTAATGGTTTAGTGACACTGACCTTAACGTCTGCTCACTTTTCATGCTTTTCATCGGCACCAGGATTGGAAAACACAAACATTTACCTCACACTGATAAAATTCTAAAAGTAGGCAGCTACACTCATGGGTAGCACTGGAATTTCATACTTGGGGGATTCCGCTGACCTCCCACAACTCAGCATAAAGCACACTGAAGGTAAAACTTGAACTGAATCAGGGGAACCTGCGTGGCTCAGTCATCAAGTGTCTGCCTTTGGTTCAGGTTATGATCCCAGGGTCGTGGGATTGAGCCCCGAGTCGGGCTCTCTGCTCAGCGGGGAGTCTGCTTCTCCCTCTCCCTCTGCCTCTATGCTCTCTCTCTCTCTCAAATAAATAAATAAAATCTTAAAAACAACAACAACAACAAAAAACCTTGAACTGACTCAGTGGAGTGAAACTTCCCAAAAGTCAATCTCTCCTTAAGTCATTTTCTTCATCTGGACCTCTTTCCTCTAACTTTCGGCTCTCCACTGGGCCCTTGGGGATCCCTCTGAGGTCTGACACTGACCGCCCACAAGCACCTTCACTTTCCCCCGCGGCTCAGCTGCCAACAACGGCTGCGCCTAAAAAAGAATGGGTGGACGGCCATTGCACATGCCTCATTTTCTGTGGGCACCATGGCCAGAACCAGGCAGAGGCCCGGTCATCTCCCCACGTATCGGGGAGCACACCATGGAAGGAATGGCCACAGTACACACTGAAGGCGGTTAGCTCTGCCTGGGATCTGACTTGTGATGGGTCCAACTCCTAGGCAGAGATTGGGCAGCCGTCTTTGTTTTAAAGAACTCGTTCTTAGAAGTCAATGACAAAACTTGCCTGGCTTCCACAGCCCTTTCTTTACTCACGGACACTTTGTTCTGAAAATCTTCCTGTCAGGCCTTGGTTGCCCCCCTTCTCAGCAGCAGAGCCTGACGCACTCGCCATCAAAGGAAAGAGAGAGGCCACGTCAGCCCCTAACACAGAAAAACACTGTGGTCTCCCGGATGTGCCAGTGAATGAATCTACATGCCGCTGGACCCTAATCTCGTGGTTCCCTTTTTCCAAACAGTTACAACCTGGCCAAAAAAAAAAAAAAAAAAGAACACTCTTCCAAATTCTCTGGCCAGACAGCAGTTCCCCTAGGTCAAGCTATGAGAAATCCTTCTTGGATAGAGAGTTGATATGTCTCCGTCTGAACACCTGAACTCCGGACAAGGTGAGAAAGATCAGAGTTTGGTCCTCTAGGAAGAGGGCTACGCATAAGCACATGTTTGAAATTCTAAAAGCAAATTTATGGGATCGCTTTCAGAAGATCTCTGGACTTCGTAACCATACGATACCCTCAACTGAAGACAGTTATGCTGGGAGGTGACAATCGGACCCAGACGGTTAGCTTATAGGATGATCATCATCATAAAAATTAAACTCTCCAGAAGTGATGGGCTGGGGGGAGGCCCTCTGAATGGTCCCCAGAGGCTGCACAAACAAAACTACAAAGCATCATTTACATACTGCCTTGAAAGAAAGGCAAGGATTTTTTTTCCCCCCTAGCTCTAACTTGGCAGAGTTCCACATCATAAGCTTTTTTGTTCTTGCTTTTGAATGGCAGAAGGAAAGTGCCTTTGCCCCCGGCGGGTCTTCACCAAAATAAAAGTGGGCCATCTAGCCAGCTCTCCTGAGGAACCCTCTGCACCTGAATCCATGGCTGGGCTCAGAGGCAATCATGGCCCTTCCTGGAGGAGGACCTCCCCGCCTTGGTGTGAGGAACCATCTCGTCTCTCCCAGCCGAGGACAGGGGCTGCCTTGCTGGCATGGCCTCCGTTACTCACCCTCCCTCAGAGTCTCTCCCCTTCAGTCCTGCATTCGATGAAGGAGTAGCTAGGGCGTCAGTAGTTCAAAGCCCGAAAATCCAAAGGAGAAACTGTGCGAGCTCTTCCTTTGCCTCCTGTCCTCCTAACAATAGCTCGCACTCCCCGTTGACTATTTCACTGCTCAGAAGCACCTCCACTAGAGGAAAGATTGGGTGTCTTGGGGAAGTTTGAGTCAGGCAGTGATGCTCCCTTGCGGTCTTGCTGGTATATGGCAGGTGACAAGGTCAAGATTATCCATTGGAGTGAAGATTGGGACTGAGGGTCAGGTTCACTTTTTCATGTGATTCTTACATCCCTGTAGTTCTGAATAATCTTGAAATTGATCAGGTCTATGAGGATTTAAGTACTTTGTCTATTTTTTTTTTTTAAAGAAGAAAACAGAAAAAGTCAGCATGTCCTGGGTCTGCTCAGACTGCCTTAACAAAACACCACAGACTGGGTGACTTAACAGAAATACATTTCTCACAGTTGTGCAGGCTGGGAAGTCCAAGGAGAAGGTGCTGGCCAGTCCAGTTTCTGGTGTGAGCTCCCCTCTGACTCACAGATGGCCCCTTCCCTGGGTTCTTAAGAGGATGGAAAGAATAAGCTCTGGTGTCTCTTCCTCTAAGGCCATCAGCTCTATTGAATGAGGGCCCCACATTATGCCCCATTTAGCCCTTTATCGCCCCCTCACAGGTCCTATGTCCAAAGACAGTCACAATGAAGGACAGGGCTTCCATATATGAATTTTGGGAGATACAATTCAGTCCATAGCAATATGTTTGACCATTTGGGGACTGAAAGGCAATTAATACAGGTCCTATGGGTTCAAGGAGCTTAAAAGCTAGAATCCATTTATTCTAGAAGTAGAAGGGCCCTCAAGGTCTATGCAGTCTCTTCCCATAAGCTCCAAGGATTCCTTCCAGGCACATTCCAAAAATGTGCCTCCCGGAGACGTGGTTGGCTATGTCACTGCTTCACAGAAGGGGACACAGAGTCACAGACATTTGAGGTTGTCTGTGGCACTTGTGAAATTAAATTCAAGCTCTGGCTGAGTCTCCAAAGGGAGACCTGAGGTGCTAAGGTCTGCAACGTCGACCACATTCCTCATCACCAGACTCCTAATGCTGACAGGGCAGTACTTCTCAGACCAGCACGTTGATAAAGGCTTCCTGATTCAGAATGTAGGAGGAGCATTATCTGGAAGCTTGTGCCCAAGCCAAGATCAGGATTGTAGTTTGTCAGAGAGAGGAACTTTGTTGTTTTCCTGAAGTATGAAGGCAGAGCTTGTACGCTAAGTAATTTGACAAGGTCAACATCCAAAATAGTATGGCATCTTAAAGACCTTAGACCTGAGATGCCCCACAGCAGGTCTCTGCAGGAGCCTCCCTGGTGTTAAAAAGATAAGTGACCTCAACAAATCCTTGAGTTGAAACTAATCAGATACAAATAAACAAATAAAACTTACTGAGCGTTTACTATATGCCAGGTAGTGTCCTTTATATTCACCATACTAAATAATCCTCATAACGGGTCTATGAGACAGCTACCGTTATTACCCCCACTTAACGGATAAAGAAACTGAAGTCTGGAGTAACTGGTTCAGGGTCGTACATCTAGCACGCATTGGGACAAACCAGGACTTAAATCCAGGAAGTCTGGTTCTAGAACCCACACTCTAAACCACTACATGAGAGCACACCTGGGCATTAAATTTCCAAGTACATTTGTCCACTGGACATAGCAGTCAGGGCTTAAAATGTGTACCAGAACGCAAATCCAAGAGGGCAAGGACCTTGCTTATCTTCGGTATCATCCCATTCCGACCAAGGGAAATCACATGGAAGGTAACAGGTGTTCAATAAATATTTACTGAATGAATGAAGAACAGATTATGTGAGAAATTCATGAAATTACTGTACTAGTCTCCTCATTGTCTTCCATTTTTATATGATTTTCTACTCCTATCATCACTGGTAACCTTTTGCTATCCACTGCCAGGTAAACTTAAGCAGCTTTCAAAGATTTTCCAACTTGCCTCCAACGTACACCTCTGACCTCCTGTGCTGATACTCCATTATAAAACACTCCCCTCTGGGCACCTCCGCCAGCCCTCACCCCTGCCCCTCCCACTCTCACCCTGGCCGTGTGCATTTCTACCAACTGGGGTGCTCTCTCGGTCTTCGTCAATTATATGAAGCTCCCTTATCTTTCAAAGTCCAGTCTCTTCTAAGAAGCCTTCTCTCATCACCAGAGTCCCAGAGATCTCTCCCTCTCCTAAGAAGGATATTTGGAACATATCACCTGCTTCTTCATCCTTTCCTGTCTCACAAACAGATGGAGGGCAGGGGCCATGCCTTGTCATTTTTGGTATTCTCCCCAACATAACAAAAGGCTTGGCCCAGGTATACCTGGGTGGCTCAGTCGGTTAAGCATCAGCCTTTGGCTCAGGTCTTGATCCCAGGGTCCTGGCATTGAGCCCCACATCAGGCTCCCTGCTCAGTGGGGAGTCTGCTTCTCCCTCTCCCTCTGCCTGCCGCTCCCCCTGCTTGTGCTCTCTCTCTCTCTCTCTCTGTCTCACAAAAAAAAACAGAAAAATTCTAAAAAAAAAAAGGCTTGGCTCAGACACATCAAGAGCAGAGACTGACTGATGCAGATACATCTCATCTAAATGCAAAACACCTACTGATGTAAATAAATAAAGGTCAAACTATTTCATTGAGGTAAAATACACACAACATAGAATTCATCATTCTAACCACACTGTGCAAATATCACCATTACCTAGTTCCAGAACATTTTCATCACCCCAGAAGGAAACCCCATGCCCATAATAAAATCACTGCCCATTTCCTCTTCCCCGGGCCCCTTGCAACCACTAACTTACTTTCTGTCTCTATGGATTTGCCAACTCTGGACATTTCATATAAATAGGATTATACCGTATGTGGTCATTTGCGTCTGGTGTCTTTCACTTAGCATCCTGTTTCCAAGGTTCATCCATGTCCTTGATAGCATGTATCATATTTCATTCCTCTTAAAGGAATGAGTAATATTCCACTGTATGCATATATGAAATTTTTTTCATCTAGTCTCCAGTCAGTAGTCAGTGGAAATTTGGGTTGTTTTCGTTTTAGTTACTGTGAATAATGATGATATGAACATTTGTGCACAAGTTTTTGTTGGAACACTTTTTTTTTTAAAGATTTATGTATTTATTTTAGAAAGAGAGCATGCGCCATGGGGAGCGGCAAAGGGAGAGGGACAGAGAATCTGAAGCAGACTCCTTCATAACCCTGAGATCACGACCTGAGCTGAAAGCAAGAGTCAGATGCTCAACCGACTCTGCCATCTAGGTGCCCCTGGAACACTTTCATTCGGCTGATATCCTACTAGGAAAGAACAAATTCATTAACTAAAAGCCTCATCCTGATTCTATAGTAGGTATGAAACTTTCCTTTTAGTATAATACTATCTTCATGAAAAAACATTGATGCCTGTGTGTAAATTTAACTGTTGTATTCCAGAGTATTTTAAATTTCTTATAGCTTATATTTTGTGTCAGAAACTATTTCTAATGTCCGTGTTTAATTAGTGGGATCTGACTTAAGCCCTTGGATGATTCTTTCATAAAAGGCATAAGCAATGGGGCTCCCGGGTGGCTCAGTCCTTAGGCGTCTGCCTTCAGCTCGGGTCATGGTCCCAGGGTCCTGGAATCAAGCCCCACATCGGGCTCCCTGCTCAGCGGGGAGCCTGCTTCTCCCTCTCCCACTCCCCCTGCTTGTGTTCCCTCTCTCGCTGTGTCTCTCTCTGTCAAATAGATAAAAAAAATCTTAAAAAGGCATAAGCAAACCTTATTCCTATTATTCTTCCCTCTTTTAAGATTATTTGGTGTTCGGTAATGATAACTGATATTGATTGGGAGCATACTATGTGCCTACCACTATGCTAAATGTAACTCTCTTCAAAGTACATACTGTTCACATTTCCCAGGTGATGGAAGGAGGCTTGGAGAACTTAAGGAGCCTGCCCAAGGCCACAAAGGTTCAAGGGGTGGACGTGGGATCCTGAGCCAGGTTGTCACATGTCATATTAGGTAAATGAGAGGACCAGCCAGGACTAAACCCAGACCATCAAAATCTTGTCTCTTAACTCATGACTTTAATCCCATGTTTGTGTAAATCAACAATTAACCTTCTAGTCCAATACCTAAACGAAGTGTACAGAATGGATATGCAGACGTCTCACGGATGTCCTAGAGCCATTTCAAAGCCAAGAACTCCAAGTTCTCCTTAAAAACAAAACAAACCCTCCTGTTCTCTCTGTTTGAGTCTACTAGCTCCACATTGTAACAGCAAACCTGGGTATGATGACCCACACTGTGATGGCTGATGTCCTCTAGATAGAAAAAGACCACAGGCTGAGCTTATGCCGGGAGCATCCTCTTGCTTATGGTATTGCTCCTGGAGCTTACTGTGGTACTCAGGAAGTGACGGCTGAAATAAGCAAGAGAGAGGAGCCCAAGACCCCACACCTCCTACCGCTAAGTTGCAGTTAGCAAAATGGGAGAAAAAAGACATAAAAGCATTCCAATATTAGACTTCAGGAAAGATGTTACCTAAAGACTCAGAAAAAAATAAATAATGTATAGAGTCTTTCTCTGATTTTTCCCGACAGATTACAATGAAGGAGGTGAGTAATGGGAATGAGATTTGCTAGTTGGCCAACTTGGAGGGATGCTTGTGTTTTAGATTCTCAAGAGGGGGGCTCTGCTGACACTGTTGATTTCTTAGGCACTGGCTGTGCTGCCTAGAAAAGTAAAAACAATCAACTATGCTGGGGCTGGTCCATCGCTTTCTGACCCTGGGCTCTACCAACTATGGAAGGAAGGGCAAATTCATGGATATTTAAAGCTCCAGGCTTTCCCAGCTCCACCAAGATCCAAATTATATGACATTTGGGGTTCCCAAAGTTTCCTGTTCTCTATCACTGCTACAGCTTAAATTCTATACTAAACATTATGCTTTAAAATTTTTTCGAGCGTTTTAAGTATAAAATCCATACAAAAAAGGACACAAACAGAATTGGACAGCTCAACACATTTTCCACCAAATGAACACACACATGTAACTGACGCCCAGATTAAACAGAACCATGTCTGCCTTTCAGGAGCCCTCCTCGGGGCAGGGCTCTAATTCTGACACAAAACGAAGTCCCTACAAACACCCTGTGCCTTAAAAAAAAGCATTTAGTGCTACTTGGGACATAACCACAATAAAAGACAACATATCACTTCCCTATTTTTTCAACAAAAGCTGCATCCACCCAGAAGTTCAAGCCGAGCACGGTACTCATCCCTCATAGCACCGAGCAACGAGCCTCTCCAAATTGCAGGAATGGAGCCAAATGAACAGCCTAATGACAACGAAGTGAAACTTAATTAACTCATCAGGAGCATGTTTAACACAATCCTTTTGCCACCTGCAAAGAATAGGCTTGTCTTCCCCTTCTCCACTTCACAGGCCCCTACATCACTGGTAAAAGCAAATATCCACTCAGTAAAGTATAAACAAACGGCAAGGAGTTGGGGGAAGCGGAGGTCTGATGAAGAAAATAAAGCCACTTGCCTTTCTGCAATCCACTTGCTTCTTCTTCTTTAATGGATTTACAATGATAGTCTATCATCAAGGTGCAATGGCAGACTTAATTACAAGGAGCCCTAAGTGACCTCGAGAAAATCATATATTGCCCTCTCCTGGGTACAAACCTCCTTCAGCCTAATCCTCCCAGTTAGGAAACCTCTTATCTCAGAGACAAAAAGATTCCTACTGGCCAATGAGCACCAGCTGCCTGAATACTCTTTGTAAATGGTCTTTCTACATCCAGAAAAGGCTTTCCCCATTTTACCCCACTCAAGGCTGTATTCTGGGCCTAACTAAAAAAAAGAAAAAGAAAAAATAGCCACCTACAAATATCCACAGGAACCAGGGACTAAGTTTCCTTTTGAAGGAAACTCAGAGTCAAAGGCTGAATGAATGACATACTTTTTCATAAAGGGAGTAATCAGGCTAAACGAACAATCCTGTGCGAAAAGTCTGTGACCTTTGCTGAGGCTATGACCTTGAATTTGAATCCTGGGACACAAAGAATGTAGCTAATTGTTGAGCTCTGGATTAGATCTTCACAGGAAGTTTGCAAGCCTTTTCCTCAGGGCTAGAATCCAGTTTGGAAGTTGGGGTTGAGGGATGGTATGGAAATGATTTCTAGGGAATCCCCCAACATCATAACTGTTAAATAGATCCATAATTTTCTACTGGAATTAACTGTATTTCAATCTTAAAAAAAACTTCTCAGTTTCAAATCTTAGATCTAAATCTAGATTTGGGAAGATTATGAACACGTCACGATATACACAGTAACCATACCCTGGAACGAAGAATCGTTCTATGAGGTCATAGGCCTTGATTTATACTTTCGGATCAAACACCTGACTTTGAGGGACCTAGGGAAAAGAGGCAGAGAGAATGTGCCTCCCCATGGACAGAGAGGTCTTTTTTATTTTTCAAATCAATAATAAAACGCTGCAATAAGTCAGTGAAACATACTCGGAAATAATTCTTCATTAGCCCAAGATCAACTAGGAGTTCTAACAGACTTGTTTCCCTAACGCCACATCTCACGGTCCCAAACCAGATTAATGATGCTTCCACAGAATTACTTTCCTCCTTCCCAAATCCTACCTCGGACACATTGCTGCAAGTAGTTTAACTGTGAAAGGCCTTGACCTCCTTTCTTTGTCTCTCCGATTCAAGTGTGTCTGTTTCCTTGGGGCTACCAAGCTCAGTTGGATGGCTAGCCGAAGCAGAATGTAGCATCAGCCAACCCCGGAACAATGGGCCCCTTTCTCTGCTGTCACATGAACAGCGTTGTGTTACAGCCATTGTCCCTGCAAGCAGAGAGGGAGAGGCATGGGTTCTCACAGACCAGCTATTCTCCCTGGCCCCCTCTGACCAAGTCACTAAAATATTTTACAAGAAGAAGAAAGAAAAAGCAAAAAGAGTTGTGCCTTCTGAATGGAGCAACAGAGCCCTAAAGAGGATTGCAGTGCATCCATGGACCACCTGCTTCAGAACACCTTGTCAAAAATACACATCCCAGGGCCCCACAACACACCTACTGAGTCCAAATCATGAGAAGGGAGCCAGGATCTGCTGGTGATTCTCAGGCCTCTGTTTGAAAACAGGCTGCATGGAGGCCTCAAGCCTTGCTAGGCTCACTCATGGCCTGAGTGTGCACATCTCTCTGTTCAAGAAAGGCACAGGAGATGGGGGGCTAGTTGATACCATGGGTACCAGATCCCAGTGTGGGGGACACACCAGGAGAAAACAGGTGAGAATGATCAGAATGATCAGGGCACCAAGGAACATGGAGAATGAGACTGGAAATTAAAAAAAAAAAAAAATTGCTGGTCAAAAGGGAAAAGGAATTTGAGGGTTGGGCCAGCAACAAGAACAAAGAGGGAGGTACAGAAAAAATTGCAGGAAGACTCAGAAGTAACCTAGCAGAGGCTGGAGCCTTCAGAAAAAGATGGACAGGAAGAAAGCTCCATTGGTGGTGTGGACAGATGGCTTTTAAAAAACATACGGGTTTCATATTTTTCATTTTAAATAATTTAATTATTAAACAGTAACCATTAAAAATATATGAAATGATCATAGGTAATATATAACAATTATAACAATAATTAATAACATAAATGGTTTAAATCGCTTTAAGATGTGAACTTCCTCCACAGTCCCAGGCCTTAAAAGCCAGCCACTCAGAGCTACACGTTGGATGATATTTTACAAAGTGAAAGAAAGAAGAAGTGATATCTGTGTGTCAGTGGACAACTTCAAGTCCAAAGAGACAGTACAGCAATGGGACATGATAATCTCTAAGCTGAAGATCTTAAGGGAAACTATGAATTCAGATCCAGATGATGCTAGAGAAACCATGGCCCCTGACCCCACACCGCACCCCCAAGAAGCCCCAGAGATGTTGACTGAATTAACCGTTTCCTCATTTCACACCTTCTCCTGGAATGGGGCTCCATTTTTATGTGAAACCCAATGGATGCCCTAAAGCACATCTGATTTATATAATGAAATGGGGCTCCTCTTGTACCTTGTGCTATGGGAGCAGGCCAAATCTCGTCCTAGAGCTCCTGTGTGGTTACCATGAAATGATTCTCAAATGTTACCTCACCACTCCTATAGAATGCTTTAGCCACTATTGCTTGAAGATGTCTTGCAAATGTCTGTGGCCGCATGTTTGCAGAGCTCATTTCCCTGTCTAAAATGTGCCGTAACCCAAATCCTCTCTCTTCGAGGCCTCACCATGCCAGGAAACCTTTGGTGTGAGCACACCGAGCCCTCTCTCTCTCAACCGAACTCTTGAAGAAGCTCTCAGAACCGCCCACTGGCCCTTACTACACCCAGCCTTACCTAGTCAGTTGTATTTTTTTATCTTTATTTTTTAAGGCAAGAATTTCAGTAATTCCATATAATAATCATCCCTATGCCCCACACCCCTAATAAATAATGGATGGGCAAAAATAAACTCAAACCCATTTCTTTTTTAAAGAACACCCAAGTCACATCTTGTCATTAATTCCTTGTCCAAAAACATAAAGTACCCTTCTGAAGATCTCAATGGAGGTAAAAATTTAAAATTTTTCATTTTCATTGCAGAATTAATCCCCTGGGCCCCAAACAAAGATTTTATACCTCCATTTTGCTCCAAAAGGAAAAAAGTAAATTTGTGTTTTGGCTTTCAATTTGCCATCAAAAAAAATTTTTTTTTAAAGAAGACAAACAGGATTCTTTACCGGAAGGTATTTAAAAGGTACATCGTGGGATAATCACCTGTGGCGAGGTCTGAGAACTAACCAGACCTGCGCAGCTCATCCAGATCGGCCAGGATGTTCATGACAAGGCACTCAGTCACCCTGTAGGATGGGGCCTCCTTGCTCTCGAAGATAAGATGTTTTTAACAGATGCTAATATCCCGCACATGTACCTATCAAGATGAGGCTTCCCGTGCCGAAATGGTGTTTTCTTTGTCTTCAAAGTGGGGGGGGGAAAGGGTACAATTTATTGCCCTCTGTGTTGGCAATTAAAATGAGGTGGTTAAAATGCTTTACAGAGTTTCTTTATCTAAGAGCATAAATCACTAGAAATGAAACAAGAGAAGAAATGACTAGAAATGAAGCTCCATAAGCAGGGTATGTGATCACATTCACACTTTCCAGACAGGCTAATGGCAGAGAACGCATTATCAAATGACATCCACATGACGACCCACAGTTTTGCAAATAAAGTTGTATAAAGTAAAACAACACTGGTTTGTACTTATTTCTTTCCCCATCGTATGAGAAATCTTCTCATCAAGTGTTATTAATGAATAACGGTTTTTAGAAGAGTTAGAACAACCACCGTGAAAAATCATCTTAAATTGTGAAGAAAGGAGAGACTAGAGATAAATACAAAATGTTGGGAAATTCAGATTGAATGAATGAAGAGATCAAGGGACCAGCTAAAAGACTTATAGAAGTATATCCAGTCACAAGCTTAAACTCAGGTTGAAAAAGTTCACTTTGAAAATAGAACTGAAAAAGAAGACACATCAACAACATCCAATGATTTTTAGCTCACTCTTAAAATTAAGCTAATTTTGAATACAGAATACTGGGTATACATCCTTGAGAAATGGAGAGCACGGGCAGTTCCTAATATTGCTTTATCTGAAGTCCAAACAATCCGGATGTTTGTACTCCACGTGCTGATACTGCTACCTTCCTGCCCTATGTCACTGGAACTTTCATGCATCAGCCTATGAATGAATACTTTTCGTGGCTTATTTTATGGTGAAGCTGTCCGTGAGCTAAAAGTTCAATTTTTGCAACATGACCATCTTTGTTGTTATCCTGTGATGTTTGTTCACTCATTCAAATGTTATTGCCTGTTTCTGTTATCACAAAAATGAGTGGGAAATGAAACAACTAAAAACTTCAAGTACTAAAGAGAAGTTTTGGGTCTCATAAAACTTAATGTAAGTGAGACAAAAAAGCAGGTTATTAGGCATGCCAAAAATGGCAAATCTTTAATCTGAATCAAGACATTTATTGAACTTAAGCAGATCAACTGTTGTTCAAATGAGAAGGAAATCACCAAAATTACAAAAAGTTCAAAAATTAAAGAAAGGAGTGAACACTGAATGCAGTATATAAATGGCTAGATATAATGAGGTATTTCATAATATACATAGCTCATAGGGTCAGCATTCCTTATAAAATGTAGGCTTTTGCACCATCAATATTTGGACCTGTTTTTAAGAGTGCATCCTGTACTAAAGTAGGAAAAACAGTACTAAGCCAGTCACCACATTTATGATCAAATATAAAAACAAATACAACGGTATGTATAAATTGACAAGCACAGGGCAAAAGTTCTTTATTTTTATTAACATTGGCGCTTCCATCCCAGTGCCCCCACACTGTCATGCACAACAAGAACCATCCCAAATGTATAATAAAATCAGCTCTTGGATCATAGTGCTCCCATAGTGTTGAACATGTAATATTAATTTGGTGGCACTGGGTGTTTCATAAGTCTTAGGATATTCTATCTTGCCCATTTAGCTCTCCAGGTTACTAACTTTGTACACAGTGTCTAGCCAAATTATAAATTCTTGACTGGCTTCTCCACCGCCCTGAGTGCACACATAGGGACCATCCCAAACCCTTTGTGCGCTAAGGAAAGTCAACTAGCATTCATTCATTGCATCTTCCCCCACGTTCTTTAGGCATTTATCATGTAACTATGATGTGCCAGTCATGCGGATAAAGGCTTAAAATAAGGAATGGTAAATTCATCAATCAGTTGCGCAAACATCCAGATCACAAATACAGCTGACATAATATAATAGATGTCATATTAAAGTCATCTGCAAAGTAGACTAGCAATCACAAGAGATATCACTAAGTTTATCAGAGAGAATTAGGAAAAGCTTCAGAGGGTGGGTCTTACTTGAATGTATCTTGGAGGATAAATGGGTAGTAAGTTGATTGGACTGAAAAGAGGAGCAAAGATATCTCTGGCAGAGAAAACAGCATACACAGAGGAAGTAAAGGCAAGCAATGCATGCTCTTAGGAAGAGAAACCAGATCAAGGTTAGTGGGGCTGGAGGCCAGAGGAAGAGGAGAGCAGAAGAAACAACCCAGAGAAGACGTGCTAGGCTGGTCTTGTGCATCACGTTAAAGAGGTTAGGCTTTACGCTGTTAGTGCAACTGTGATCTTAGGTCACCTCCACCAGATTCATTTAGGGATCCGCTCCAATGCAGATGTCTGGCCCTTGCATCTCGGGTGAAGCCCTGAAATCCGTATTTTTAATGAGCACCCCTGACACTGATCTTACAATCTGGGGAGCTGCCAAAGATGTTTAAACAAGGTAAAGACATGATCAGATTTGTATTTTAGAAAGATGCTGTTAGATCAAGCAATCACAAGGAAGGTAAATTCACTGCTGCTACGTGAGCACGTGACTTGGGTTTGCAATAGGGAACTTGCTGTACTGCACACTTTCCCATATCCCCCAAGACTTCCTGTATCTGAATCAACGGGGAGGGCGCCAGGATTTACATTAGGTTGAGCTGTATGAAATCGCCGTTTTATGTAGGTCAAAAATGGTCAAATTTTGTCAATTTCTCACAGTTTAATTTAGCTGAAAATAATGAAATATAAGCAGAGCTACTTTTCCTTTTTTACTAATTATCAGTGCCATTACTCATTTGATTAACATGCAGTAATGGAAGTGACAGAATTTATGTACCTAAGACAAACGTTTAAAAAAAAAAAAGTTCAAAAGCAACGACTAATGAAGAAAAGCAGCTAATCTAAGGATTGTAGAGACAGAAGGAACACTGGAGATTATCCAGCTCTTTCCCCACTTCCCTCCTCACAAATTTACATATGATGAAGGTGATGGGAGAAGTAATGTGCTGGGGGTTATACTGAATATTTTGTTCAATTCCTCAGTGGTATGTCCTCCTCATTTTAACAGATCTTGAAATCATTATGGCTAAAAAGTATTTGGGACTTAGTTCATGGAGAGCTAGCATCATGTGATGCCCTCAAATGCTTGGAATGGGCAGGGGAAGGGGGGACATAAGGCAAACACTCATGCATTTTAAAAATGAAGCCAACGAACTTAAATAATATGGAACCTAGACCAGAGCTTGAAATGCCATAGATGCTTAATAAATATTTACTGAACGTATGAATGATGGACCTCTAAGAAATAGGTTAAAGGAAGTATGTTAATATGTGGTGTTTCTAAGGCAGTATGCAGGGTGTAAAGTGAGTGTAGATTTCCCACCTGCCAACCTGTCCCGAGCACCCTTTGGCACCCAACCATCACCCCTCCTGTAAAATCCCAGTACTGCCACATGCATCTTCCTTTCCTCTGGAAGTGTCCTAGCAGAAAGCAATACAAAGATGGTGTGTGAGATAAATCTGAACACATCTAGTCCTAGGTGGGACTGGAGCCTACATGAGCACAGCCTTCAAAGCTCATCCCAACACAAATAACAGCTAACACTTAGCTATAATATGGTGGTGATACAATGGTTAATAATGTTAGCTATATCCTCATCATAGTAATAGCTAATTACCTGCCAGGCTTAGCAGTCCATGGGCATTGACTCATTGAATCCTTTTCACAATTCTAACAATAAGAAGGATTATTATTATTATTCAGATTTTATAGCTGCAGAGAGAGAGAGAGAGAGATCAAGTGACTTGCCCCAAACCGCACAACTGGAAAGTGGCAGGGTTGAGAGTTGACCTCAGGTTGCCTGGTCCCAGAGCTCACCCTCTGCAAAACTCTTTGATCTCAGAGCTGCAAAACAAAAAATACTCTGTAAGCTGACCCTTTGGAGCAGTCCTGTCAGGAAGATGGCACTTCTGTATAAAAAGATCCGATTCTAATCTTCATCCATAAGGAATGAAGGATCACCTTTAGTTGAGAAGACCATATACAAAGTGAGACCCAGGATATAAAGGAGAAAGGCAAGAAGAATCAGCAAGGAATGTCATTCTCCTCTGCCTAGGAACAGCATGGCTTTCCCTGCCTGAGAACTTGTTGGCTAATAAAACCCCAAACTTAAACTTTCTCCTAAGAATTTGGGTCCTCCTAAGAGGATATTATCTAAAGAAACATCAAATAAATCACACTTCATGTACTTAGGGGTACCATCCTTAATTCCAGAAAGAAATATAAAGACAAAAGGTTTCTCTTAAGCCAGGGCTAGAAGTCCTGGATCAAAGTTATTTAAAGGACTAACACAAGATGGATCTTTCTATGTCTTGAAGAATGGCCCCTCCCAACATTCCCCGAGGAGTCTGGCATTGCAACCAGGAAAGACCCCATCTGATCTAAATCGCCAGGCTGTGATTCTGAAACCCCTGAAGGACGCTGAGAACACAGGAAGAGGGAGCATCCCAAGTCTGTGCACAACGTAAGTATCAAGTACTGGAAAAAGAAAAGTTTGGAAAACAAGTCAAGATCCCAGAGAAGTAAAGCTAGTCTGGAAGAAAGGGTCCTGCTGAAACCACTTTTTCATTCTCAGTCTGATTCAACTCCCCAAACCTCCCTACGTCCTGCCTTGACACCCGTCAACAGAGAACAAACACAGACAAGCAATGCAAGGGCCGAAATTACGCAAAATAAAATGCGTAACGGAGGCGTCTCTCCAGGAAAAACACTCCAGGAAGTTCCTATTGGGTCCCAAATAACAAGACCAAATGTGAACAGTGACAATAAACCCTTGAGACAACGTAAACAACCCAAGCCTGAACCCATCCCGCCCCACCTCATGTTGCCCCCGCGTCTCCCAACCCAAAACAAACCATCCAGAGTCCGGCCAAGGTCCAGCGGCTTGCCGGAACGGAGTTTGCCCCACTCTTACCCAGGTCCCGGGATCCTGAGATGTGCAGCACAACCCTTTCTGACCGGTTTTCACCCCCACGCCAGTCAGCCCAGAAGCAAAATTTGTTCCAACAGCGCAGTTAGCCTCCAAAGTAGCGTCCCAGAGAAGAGCGATACCTGGGGGTCTCCGTTCAGGCTCCAAAGTGGACACGCGGGAAAGGAGGCCGGTCTCGGCGCGTTTCCAGACCCCTAGTTTTGCGCACAGGGAAAGTACTCGCCGCAAACTTGAACAAGGTTTTCCCGGTCTGGCCCGAGATGCTGGAGGAGGAGGGGAGTAACCCGAGCCGGGGCTGGGATGCGAGCAGTTGCCGCTGCCGCAGCTGCTGCCGCCGGGGCAGTGACCGCAGGGGGGTGTCGCTTGGCGCCGCGCACTCCCTAGTGCCACCGGCAGGATCCTACCCGCCCGGCTCCTGAGTCCCGATCGCGGGTCGCCGCTGCCCGGAGCGGCTTCCACCGCGCAGGAGTGACCCTAGCAAATAGTCGGGTCGCGAAGTTGGCAGACCGTGGGGTCACCGCAAGAAACGAACCAAGGGGGTAGTGGAGAGAGTGCCCGTCTGCCTTTAGTGAGAGCACCCGCGCCAAAGTCCCTGGGAGGTGTTCTAGACCCTCTCTAAGGACTTGGGGTGCTGGGGACAGCGCCGGGCGGCCCGCTGGATGGACGGCACGTCCCCAGTGGTGCCAGGGAAGGATCGCAAATGTGGGACGGAGAAGGGGTGGGTGACCTAGGCGTGCCAGAGTGTGCGATGCGGCAACAAAGTGGTTGGGGAGGTGGAGCGAGGAACTCGCGGGGCGGGGGCGGGGGGGGGCGGGTGAGGGAGCCTGCTTTTCAGAGGCGGGGCAAAGAGAACTCCTGGGACCCGCAAGAGACGCTTCCCCGGCCCTGGGCCAGGCCTCGCGCGGAGATTTCTTGGGGAAGGGCTCCCTCTGCCGACTAGCCAAGGAGGCCCCGGGAGACAAATCACAGAAAAAATGACGAAAAGGTTTTTCTCCATTTGTGGGTTAGCCAAGAGGTGAATTCTGCAATCTGCTTCTCCAACTGTCCACCTTCTTCTTCCCTACCTAAGAATTTCCAGGCTTCCGAACAATGCAAGCAGACACAAACCTCAAACTGCTGGACAGTTCTTATATTCAGGTGGATTCTATTATCTCTCGCCACCACCACCCCTCCAAAAAAGTCTTGTGCTCCATACCCACGCCAGATGATCCTCTCCTACCAGGTTTCTCTTGCTTACGTGAATATGAACTCTTTCTTTTTGGAGACATCTCAAATGTATATGTGTCTCCAGTCAGTAACAGCTTCTGCAAATAGTCCATACTCAAAATTAACGCTTGAGTGAATGGAATGGATAAGTGTAGATCACCCTCCTCCCAGGTCACCCCTGGAAATTCCCAGGGGAAGAGTGCATTTGCTTGATTGTTTGTTTTCCAGACATCATTGCCCCATCTTCTGGTTAACAGCACGTCCATTTTTCCTTTGGGGGACCACTCCTGCCACACTTGGTTCAGTCAGGATGGGAAGGTCTGACAGAATGGTCCAGTTTTTCCAGGCCCAAGGGCAGGCATCTGACCTAAGCTGGTCCCTTTAGACCTTCTCTGCCAGGAATGTGAACTTTGATCAGAGCAGCACAAGGACCAATAAATCTAGAGCTGATGGACTAGATGACACCGTTCTAAAGATTGGCCATTAGCTCTAGTCACTTAATCCCCAAAGCTACCCTGCTTTATGTTTTATGAAACCTCATTGTTCCACCGCCTCTCATTTTTTTAATCAACTATATTGAGATACGATTTACATTCATTGTGTTGTGTTCATATTAAATGTATGGTCTGATGAGTTTGGAGCAATGTGTACATGCATGGAACCACTACCCCAATCAAGATAATGAATGACTCCCTAACGCCAGAACATTCCTTTGCATCCTTTTGAAGTCAGTTTCCCACGCACCACATCGTCTCAGCCCCCTGAGCTGCTTTCTGTGACTACACATTAAATCTGTCTTCCCTAGAGTTTCTAGAATGGAATCACATAATATGTATTTCTCTGTGTCTGGCTTCCTTCACGGAGCATAATGTTTCTGAGATTCATTGATCCTGATTAAATCAGCAGATTGTTTCTGTTTATCGCTGAGCTTCATTCCATTGTGTGGCTATACCACAATTTGTTGTCCCATTCACCAAATGTTGATGGACGTTTGCATTGTTTCAAGTTTAGGATCATTATGAATAAAGCTGCTAGGAACACTGCTGTACAAGTCCTCTTGTGGACATATGCTCTTTTCCTTGTCTCACAGTACTGGAATTACTGGTTTATACAGTAAGCGTATGATTACATAATAGTTATCCAAGTTGTTTCACATCAACAGTTGGTACCGTCAGTCTTTTTATTTTAGCCATTCTCCTGGGTATACAGTAGTAGTATCTCATTATGTTTTAATTTGCATGTCCCTGATGACTAATGGTGGAATATTGGTCTGGATTATTATTTTCCCATGATCACTTTGTCTGGCAGAAGGTTCATTAATTTTTTTCCCATCTATATAAGGATTTTGCAATCCTCTCAACAAAGAAACTAGTGTCCTGAAGGTCTTCGGCCCAAGTCATCACTCCAAAGTCTCCTGCCCACACTGGCATTCCAGGTCCCTTTTTACCACCTCGGCCATAGCTTGTCTGCAGCCTGGAGGTTTCCCGTTGAGTCTCTGCACCCTTCTGCAAATCCCCACCCAGCTTGCCTGTGAACTAGAGGATGTCTACTGAGACTCTGCTCCTTCTCCAGGCCCCTCTGTGGCTCATCTGTGGTCCAGAGGATTCACACCGAGCTATTACTCTCTCTGCATGCTCACACTACCTGTTACTAGTCACCAGTGTTTTGCCTGCACTCCAGAGGGTTGCCTCCTGATGGCTAAGAGACTTCAGAGCAGCTCAAGCCTAGGCAAACCAGCAAACTTCTTTGCTATACAGTATATATTGAACTATACCTTCTCCAATGAGGTCTAAACCCTTTCCAATTTTATCCTTTCTTAAGCACTTTCTTGGCCCTAGAGTCACAGGCAGAACTGTCATATCATCAGTTGCTTTTCATCAGAGTCAATAATCCTCTATATTAAAATACCCCTGTTTAACCGACAGTATGGCTTCTATCTTCGGATCAGACGCAGACTGATGCACTGTCATAAGGCATGACGAATTGGTTTTTGCTGCTTTCATCCAAAGACCTTCGAATGATACACATGCAGTACCCAGAATGAACACATGAAGCATTTCGGATCAAGCCTTGAACAACCTGGGTTACAGCGAGACTTTTACTAACCTTCATTCTGAACTCTATAGCATTATTAATATAAGGTTTTACAGGCTTTTGTTGGTGTTGGTGGTGGTAACTATACAATTCTGTTAACATAGAATTTATAATCTACTAAAACTCCAATTACTATTCATATTTGCTATTAAGCCTGACTTTTAAAAATATTATTTATACAATTAGTTGGGACTTCCATAGTAATTTTACAAGACTATTCATTTAGGGCTTTGAAATTCTGTTTTTATATATGCTGTCAATCTTTAGAATTCAAGATCTTGCTGGAGCTAATTATTGTCCTAGTATGTTAGCTAGCCAGCTCAAAATCACGAAATTTGAAATTTAATCAGCAAACCACAATACCCTTCAGTAAATACTTATTAAACATATGAAAGCAGGTAAAATTCAAAGACATATTCTAACAGAGACGTTATTCTCTTTATATTTATTCTCATCTTGTAGTATGGTCATTCAACCACTTATAAACACTACAACTCTATTATATCCAGGCCACTTTTTTGATCTGATCCACAAGGACTTGATAGGATTTTTTTTCTATTACCTTATAATTCCAGATGTATTCTCACCCCTTCAATTTATTTGTCTGGTAACACTTCCAGTAAAGGAAATCAAGTCAGCCTAGTAGTTCTACCTCTTAGCAGACAAGATTAGCTTCTTATATTCATGATTCTGGTCTGTAGTGCTCTCAAATCGTGTCTTTAAGTCTATGATTAAGCTTGCTTAGTTACAGCAACAGACTAGAGTGCACAGAATTTACTTCCTTCCCATTAATAAAAAGAAGAAGAAGAGGGCACGTTGCAGAGTGTTAATTTATAAATACAGCACAATGTTCACGTTTTTGACTTCACTCAATCCTAACGGGAAGTTTGTATCATTTTGCTGTCTACAGAAAATGAAGGCTCAGAAAGATCCATTAACTTACTCATGCTCACCTAGGTAGTAAGTGGCAAAAGCAGGTCTGATTTCAAACGCCATGCTCTCTCTACTGCTTCACCTGCCTTTGAACTACATTTACCTTTTCTAGTCTCCTGATAGCCCACTGCAGCTCTGTGTTTCACCAGTGTGCTATGTTTACTTACTTTTCCCCCCACGGACCTTGAAAAACTGCTTTGTAGGCTTGATTTAGAGTCTTTGCTCAGGAGTCTTAGAAGATCTTGGGTATAGACAGCTTCATTCCCCGCCCCCACCCCAGTACAAATACAAGCCAGATTGAAAAAGATTGTAACTTTAATCATAAGACTCAGCCAAAGGATGGGGAGAAATAGCAAGGTGGAGTTCTGGTCCGATGAGGGTTCCCCCAGACTCCCTCTCTTCAGTCTTTTCCCCTGCACCTAGATTTTCTTTACACTTCTTTCTCAAGGATGACCCTTGTTTATCTTTTTATTTTATTTTATTTTATTTTAAAGATTTTATTTATTTATTTGACACAGAGAGAGAGAGCGACAGCAGGAACACAAGCAGGGGGAGTGGGTGAGGGAGAAGCAGACTCCCCGCGGAGCAGGGAGCCCGATGCGGGGCTCGATCCCAGGACGCTGGGATCATGACCTGAGCTGAAGGCAGACGCTTAACGACTGAGCCACCCAGGCGCCTCAACCCTTGTTTATCTTTTTAAAAAGTTACTCTCTTAGGGCTCCTGGGTGGCTCAGTTGACTGAGTGACTCTTTTTTATTTTTTTAAAGATTTTTTAATTTATTTATTTCACAGAAAGAGACACAGCGAGAGAGGGAACACAAGCAGGGGGAGTGGGAGAGGGAGAAGCAGGCCTCCCGCAGAGCAGGGAGCCCCATGTGGGGCTCGATCCCAGGACCCTGGGATCATGACCTGAGTCGAAGGCAGACGCTTAACGACTGAGCCACGCAGGTGCCCCGGTGTCTGACTCTTGAGTTCGGTTCAAGTCATGAGCTCAGGGTTGTGAGATCTAGCTCCATACTGAGCTCCATGCTCAGCAGGGAATCTGCTTGGGATTCTCTCTCTCTCCCTCTCCCTCTGTCCCTCTCCCCACTCGCGTGTGCTCTGTTGCTCTTTCTAAAATGAGTAAGTAAGAAGTGCCTGGGTGGCTCAGTCGGTTAAGCGACTGCCTTCAGCTCGGGTCATGATCCCAGAGTCCTGGGATCGAGTCCCACGTCGGGTTCCTGGCTCTGCGGGGAGCCTGCTTCTCCCTCTGACCCTACCCCCTCTCATGCTCTCTCTCTCAAATAAATAAATAAAATCTTTAAATAAATAAATAAATAAATAAAATCTTTAAAAATAAAATGAATAAATAAATCTTTTTAAAGATTACTCTCTTTTAAAGATATCCGTGGGGAGAAGGGAAGAGACAGGACAATGAACAGGAAAATTGTGTCTGCGGCCCATGACCGTGAATTAGAAGTTAGGAGCATTTTTCTGTCTCCCCTTATGTAAGATGTCTCCACAGATGTGAAGGATCTTGGTATTCCTGGGGAGATGGGGAACAATGGGATTAAAAATCCACCTGTGTATTTCCCTTAGCTTAGTGTTTTTCAATTTTTTTCGTTTCATTTTTGTTGTGGGTTTTTTTGTTTGTTTTGTTTGTTTGTTTTTATTTAAGACCTTTATTAACGGGTGCTTGCCGTTTGTTGATTTTTTTGAAAAAATCAAGTTGTAAACTTTTTATTACAAATTAAAAATGAGGTTCTTAAAAATCTCAACTTGACCAGATATGAAACAATTTAAAAAACCTTTAAAGGTGTATTGAGAAAAACCAGGTTTTTTTTTTTTTTTAAAAACACGTTTGTCATTACCAAAAAGAGGCGTCTCTAGGTAAAAATAATAACCCCATGCTGCATAGATAATGCAGATAGTTCTATTTATCTGGTCAGTGGGCAAAAAGCAAGCACTTAAGGTCTTCAGCTCCAATCTTTTGTTCATTTCTTATTGCTGGAATTTCATCTTCATTTCTTCGTGTTGGATGACTAAACCGGATGATGGTAGAGATGGTAAGCCGGCATTTACTCAGCACCGCCCTGCTCAGCCTCGGGAGCGGACGAATTCTCAGCTGGTGGATCGGCTGCTTTTGTCTCTTTGCCATCTTGTGGTTTAGGGTTTTCTGGGCGTCTGCGTCGGTAATTAAAGTTGCGGCGGTACCGACGTTGAGGTGGCTGCTGACCTTGGGTCTCATCTCCTTGATTTTCCTTATCTTCCTCATTGCCATCCTCTCTAGGCTGTCTTTGGCGAGGAGGACCCCTGCGGAATCGTGGTCTATAACCCCGATACCTATTCTGTCTCACTGGTCTACCTTGCTCTCCGGCACCCTGGTTGTCAGCACCTTCCATCCCTTCTCCCTGCACAGGAGGGTTGGAATACTGCGGTCGACGCCCAGAGGGTCTCCGCATGTAGTAAGGTGGGAGCCGTCGCCCGCGGTAGGGCCGGCGCTGTTGGGCCTGGCCTTCGGGAGCACTTTCCGATCCCTCGTTCTTTTCCCCGCTCTCACTGTTCTGGTAATTCTGCTGGGAATGGCGTGGAGGACCCCTGCGACGTGGAGAGCGTCTGTAATGGTTACGATCTGCTGCATATTTACTGCCTTGCCCTGGAACTCCGCCAGGGCCTGTCACATTTGCTGCCTCCGCACCCTTTTCTCCTTCAACAGCATCAAACTCCACAGTCTCTCCATCTCCTACACTGCGAAGGTACTTCCTGGGGTTCTTCTTCTTTATGGCGGTCTGGTGTCCAAATACATCTTCCTTGGTGTCATTCCTGTTGATGAAACCATATCCGTTTCTTACATTGAACCATTTTACTGTTCCCAAAACCTTCGTTGCGATGACCTTTTTGTCCCCGCCGGCAGGCGCCGCCGATGTGAGGCCGCCCGGGCCGCCGCTCCCTGCGCCGCTGCCCGTGGTGCCGGGCTTGGTGTCGGCAGCGCGGAGGGCGGGGGCGGCGGGCGGCTGCGGGGTCTCGGCCTCGCTGCTCATGGTCGCGGTGATGGTGACTGGGGCCGGCTGCGGCAGCCGCGGCTCCGCCCGGGGTGTGATGGTAACTAGGCCGGCGGCGGCGGTGGGGCTGCTCAGGGCTCTCTGGGGTCCGCTCTCCGCTCCCGCTACCGATCGAACTCTGTTTGGTTTGGTTTTAACGTTGGCTGTTATCTCTAAAAATTACTTTTTGGCTTTATTGAGTTATACAGGCCTATAACGTCCAAATTTAAGGTATATAACCTGATCGTTTGAGACACTTTTATATTGTAAAATGATTACCACAGTAGGGTTATTTAACACATCCATCATGTCACATAATTACCATTTCTTTTTTGTGGTGAGAACATTTTAAGATTTGCGCTTAGCAACTTTCAAGTATATAACACAGTATTGTTAATTTATACTCACCATGCTGTACATTAGTTCCCTAGAACTTATTCATATTATATTAACTCATATAATATTAATTCATATTAACTGGAAGTTTGTTCCCTTTGACCATATATCCCCATTTCCCTTACCTCCTAGTCCTTGGCAACCACCATTCTACTGTCTGTTTCTGAGTTCGCCTTAATTAGAATCCACATATAAGTGATATCATACAGTATTTGTCTTTCTCTGACTTATTTCCTTAGCATAATGCCCTCTAGGTCCAACCATGTTGTGGCAATTGCCAGGATTTCCTTCTTCTTAGTGGCTAAATATTATTTCATTTTATAGATATACCACTTATTCTTTATCCATTCATTTCTCAAAGGACATTGAGGCTGGTTCCATCTTGGTTACTGTGACTAATGCTGCAGTGAACATGGGGGTGCAGATATCACCTCAGGGTCCTGATATCACTTCCTCTGGATATAGACCCAGAAGTGAGTTTGATGGATCATATATTAGCTCTACTTTTAATCTTTTGAGGGAACTCCTTACTATTTTCATAATGGCTGAACCAATTTACAGTCCCACCAATAGTGCACATGTCTTTCCTCCACATCCTCACCAATACTTGTTATGTTTTACCTTCATAATAAAAGCCATTCTAACAGGTATAAAGTGATAGTTCATTGTGGTTTTGAAATGCATTTGCATTTCACAGATAATTAGTGATTAGTAATACCTTTTCACGTACCTGTTGGCCATTTGTATGTCTTCTTTGGAAAAGTTTCTATTAAGGTCCTCTACTCACTCTTAATGAGATTATTTGGTTGTTTTTGTTGCTTGCTATTGAGCTGTGTAAGTTCCTTAAATAGTTTGGACATTTTTTTAACTCTTTATGAGATATAAGTTTGCAAATGTTTTCTCACATTCTGTAGGTTGCCTTTTCATCTTGTTGACTGGTCCTTTTGCTGTGCAGATTTTTAGTTTGATGTAGTCCCCACTTATTTATTTTTGTTTTTGTTGCTTGTGCCTTTGGTGTCATATGAGAAAAATCATTGGCAAGACCGATGTCAAGGAGCCTTCCCTATGTTTTATTTTAGGAGTTTTATGGCTTTGGGTCTTATGGTCAAGGCTTTAATCCATTTTGAGGTAATTTTTGTGAGTAATCTATAATGGGAGTCCAGTTACATTCTTTTGTGTGTGATTATCCAGTTTTCCCGACACCATTTATTAAAGAGATTATTCCTTCCCCTTTGAGTACTTCTTGGCTCCTTTGTCAAATGTTAGTCAACCAAATATTCATGGATTTATCTCTGGTCTCTTCTGTCCCACTGGTTTATCTGTCTTTTTATGCCAATACTATACTGTTTTGATGACTTTATATAGATTGAAAAAAAATCAGTAAGTGTGATGTCTCGAGTTCTTTCTCAAGAATGCTTTGACTATTCATGGTTTTTATGGTTCCATACAAATTTTAGGACTGTTTTTCTATTTCTTTGAAAAATTCCATAGAAATTTTGGTGGGGACTGCATTGAATCTAGATGGTTTGGGTGGTACAGACAGTTTAACAATATCAATTCTTCCAATCCACAAACATACATTTACTTGTACCTTCTTTAATTTCCTTCATCAGAGTCTTAGTTTTCAGTGAACCGATTTTTCACCCCTTTGGTTAAATTTATTCTTAAGTATTTTATTGTTTTTAATGATGTTGTAAAGGTAATTATTTTTTCATTTCATTTCCAACTATTTCATCATTAGTGTATAGAGACACAAGTGATCTCTGTATGTTGCTTTTGTCTCCTGCAACTTTACTGAATTTGTTAATTGATTCTAACAGTTTTCTGATGGAGTCTTAAGGACTTTCAGTATAAGATTATATTATCTGCAAACACATGAGTTTATTACTTTCTGACTGGATGTCTTTTATTTCTTTGTCTTGCGTAACTACTCTAGCTAGAACTTCCAGTGTTATGTTGAATAGGAGTGGTAAGAGTAAGCACGTTTTTCTTGTTCCGGATCTTGGAGAAAAAGCTTTCAACCTTTCAACCTTTCACCACTGAGTGTGATTTTAGCTGTGGGCTTGTGATATATGGTCTTTAGGTTGAGGTACATTCCTTCTATGCCAAACTTGTTGAGAAATTTTTATCATGAAAGATGTTGTATATTGTCAAACGCCTTTCCTGTATCTACTGAGATGATCAAATATTTATCTTCATTCTATTAATGTGAGATATCACATTTATTAATTGCATATGTTGTAACCATCCTTGTATCCCAAGGATAAATCCCACTTGCTCATGGTGTATGGTCCCTTTAATGTGCTGCTGAATTCACTTTCATAATATTTTATTGGGAATGTTTGCATTTATATTCATCAGGAATATTGCTCTATAGTATTCTTGTCCTTATCTAACTTTGGTATCAGGGTAATGCTGGCCTTGTAAAATGAGTTTGAGAGTGTTCACCCTCTTCAATTTTTTTGAAAGAGTTTGAGAAGGATTGGAATTAATTCTTGAAATGTTGTGCTTAACTGTTTAGAAGAACTCACAAGATAGTCCTGGGCTTTTCTTTGTTTGGAAGTTTTGATTACTAAATCAGTCTCCTTACAGGGTATTGGTCTGATCGGGGTTACTTCTTCATGTTTCAATCTAGGTAGGTTGTACGTTTTCAGAATTTATCCATTTTTTTCCAGGGAATCCCAATCGTTGGCATGTAATTTTTCATAGTACCCTCTTATGACCCTCTGTATTTTTGTGGTATCAGTTGTAATATCTCTTTTATTTCTAATTTTAATTAAGTCTTCTCTCATTTTTACACAGTATGCTAACTAAAAGCTTGTCAATTTTATCTTTTTAAAAAGCTAGCTCTAGTTTCATTGGTCTTTTCTATTGTTTTCTGGTCTGTATTTTATTTGTTTCTGCTCTGATATTTGTCATTTCCTTGCTTCCATTAACTTTGGGCTCAGTTTGTTCTTTTTTCCAGTTCCTTGAGATGAAAAGTTAGATGAGATTTTTCTTTTTTCTTAATGTAAGCATCTATCACCATAAATTTCCCTTTAGGGCTGCTTTTGCTGCATCCCATAAAGTTTAGAATGATGTGTTTCCATTTTTATGTTTCAAGATATTTTCTTATTTCCCTTTTGATTTCTTCTTTGACCCATTGGTTATTCAGGAGTGTGTTGTTTGATTTCCACACACATGTGAATTTTCTAGTCTTCCTCCTGTTACCGATTTCTACTTTCAAGCCACTGTGGTAGAAAAAGATATTTTCTATGATTTCAGTCTTCTTAAATTTGCCAAGACTTGCTTTGTCACCTATCATATGATCCATGTGCATTTAAGAAAAATATGTATTCATAGTTATTGGATAGTATGTTCTATACATGTGTCTATTAGGTCTATTTGACCTAAAGTATAATTCAAGTCCAATATTTCCTTATGATTTCCTGTCTGGATGATCTATCCATTGTTGAATGTGAGGGTATTGATGTCCCCAAATATTACTGTGTTATTATTTCTCCTTTCAGATCTGTATTTGCCTAATATATGTAGGTGCTCCAATGTTGGGAACACATATATTTACAAGTGTTTTATCCTTTTGATGAATTGACCTGTTTATCATTATATAATGACTTTGTCTCTTGTTAGTTTTTGGCTTAATGTCTATTTTGTCTGACATAAATACAACCACCTCTGCTTTCTTTCAGTTTCCAGTTGCACTGAATATCTTTCTCCATCCCTTCACTTTCAGCCTATGTGTGTCCCTAAAAATGAAGTGAATCTCCTGTAGACAGCATGTAGTTGGGTCTTCTTTTTTCTTTTAAATCCATTCAGCCATATTGGGGAAAAGATGGTGGAGGGGTAGGAGACCCTATTCCAACCAGTCCCCAGAATTGAGCTGGATATCTACCCGACCACTATGAACACCCACGAAATCAGCCTGAGATGTAAAAAGATAGATCTGGATCTCTACAAACAGAATATTGCAGGCAGTTGGTTTTGAGGCATGAAGCAGGGAGCCATGATTACACAGGCACATATTGGAAGATAAATGGAATGGGGAGGGAGCCGTGGGGATCCTGCACCACCTGTGAGCAATAACCTCCTGCACTGGGGACGGGGCACAGACTCGCAGACCAGTAGCGACAGGGAAAGGACTTTAGGGCAGCCCGCCAGACTGAAACCTGGATCAGCGGGGCCGACATGCGAACTGGGGGCGGCTGGTGGTTTTAGAAGCACAAAGGGCAGAGGCATGCCCCGACCTGGAGGCGAGGACTGAGAGCCCCGCTGAGGGGCACACAACCCAGGATGCTGCAGTTTATAACAGCACAGACAGAAACGGAGATAGTGTGGCCTGGAGAGCTTACTGAAGAACAGAGTGCGATCTCTCTGCTCTGAGGCAGAGGGTTGGAAACGGTCTCTTCTGCTCTGACTTTCGGAAGAGACACAGAAAGCTGCCAAGGAAAGCCACCAGAGAACAAAAGCCCCCCAAAACCGGTTTTCACTGAGCCCATCCCCCCCACAGGGGGCAGGGCAACTCTGCCCAAAGAGGGTTGCCTGAGTAATGGTGTGGCAGGCCCCTCCCCCATAAGACAGGTTGGGAGAACAAGAGGCCAGCAACCTTAAGGTCCCTATAAAACAGGTGTATCTTTCTCAGGTTATGGTCAATAATCTGGACTCTGTACACTCCCTCAATCACCCCTCAACAGAATGACTAGGAGGAGGAACCCCCAAAATAAGAAAGACTCAGAGACTGTGACCTCTGCCACAGATTTACAAATGGATACAGATGTAACCAAGATGTCGGAAATGGACTTCACGGTGACAGTTATGAAGACAATAGATAGGATGGAGAAAAAGATTAATGGCAACATAGAGTCTCTAAGGGCAGAAATGAAAGCTGAATTGGCAGATCTTAAAAATGCTGTCAATGAGATCCAATCTAATCTAGATACTCTAACAGCCAGGGTAAATGAGGCAGAAGAATGAATTGGTGATCTAGAAGACCAATTGATAGAAAAGAAGGATAAAAAGGAGGCCAGGGAGAAACAACTCAAAATCCATGAAAACAGAATCAGAGAAATAAGTGACACCATGAAACGTTCCAATGTCAGAATAAGTGGAATCCTGGAGGGAGTGGAGAGAGAGGACTAGAAGATATATTTGAGCAAATCGTAGCTGAGAACTTCCCTAATCTGGGGAATGAAACAAACATTCATGTCCTAGAGGCAGAGAGGACCCCTCCTAAGATCAAGGAAAACAGACCAATGCCCCGGCATGTAATAGTAAAACTTGCAAACCTTAGAACCAAGAAAACCATCTTAAGGGCAGTTAGGGGGAAGAGATTCCTTATGTACAGAGGGAGGAACATCAGAATAACGACAGACCTATCCACAGAGACCTGGCAAGCCAGAAAGGGCTGGCAAGACATAGTCAGGGTACTAAATGAGAAGAACATGCAGCCAAGAATACTCTATCCAGCAAGGCTGTCATTTAGAATGGATGGAGAGAGGCAGAGTTTCCAAGACTGGCAGAAACTGAAAGAATATGTGACCACTAAGCCGGCCCTGCAAGAAATATTAAGGGGGGTTCTATAAAAGGAGAAAGACACCAAGAGTGATACAGAACAGAAATTTACAGAGATAATCTGTGGAAACAAGGACTTCACAGGCAACATGATGACAATAATTCATATCTTTCAATAATCACTCTTAACGTGAATGGCCTAAATGCTCCCATAAAATGGCACAGGGTTGAAGATTGGGTAAAAAGGCAGTACTCATCCATATGCTGTCTACAAGAGACTCATTTTGAACCTAAAGATACATCCAGACTGAAAGTGAAGGGATGGAGATCCATCTTCCATGCCAACGGACCTCAAAAGAAAGCTGGGGTAACAATTCTTATATCCGACAAATTAGATTTTAAGCTAAAGACTGTAGTTAGAAACACAGAAGGAGACTATATCATTCTTTAAAGGTCTATCCAACAAGAAGATCTAACAATTGTAAATATCTATGCCCCCAACATGGGAGCAGCCAACTACATAAGCCAACTGTTAACCAAAATAAAGAGTCATATTGATAATAATGTTAATTGTAGGAGACTCAATACTCCACGCTCAGCAATAGACAGATCATCTAAGCAGAAAATCAACAAAGAAACAAGAGCTTTGAATGACACACTGGACCAGATGAACTTCATAGATATATACAGAACATTCCACCCTAAAACAACAGAATACTCATTCTTCTCGAGCACACATGGAACTTTCTCCAGAATAGACCACATACTGGGTCACAAATCAGGGCTCAACTGATACCAATTGAGATTATCCCCTGCATATTCTCAGACCAACCATAATGCTTTAAAGCTGGAACTCAATCACAAGAAAAAATTTGGAAGAAACTCAAACTCTTGGAAGCTAAAGACCACTCTACTCAAGAATGTTTGAGTCAACCAGGAAATCAAAGAACTTAAACAATTCATGGAAACCAATGAGAATGAAAACACATTGGTCCAAAACCTACGGGATAATGCAAAGGCAGTCCTAAGCGGGAAATACAAAGCCATCCAAGCCTCACTCAAAAAAATAGAAAAGTCCCGAATTCACCAACTAACTTTACACCTTAAAGAACTGAAGAAAAAGCAACAAACGATGCCTAAGCCACGAATTAGAAGAGAAATAATTAAGGTTAGAGCAGAGATCAATGAATTAGAAACCAGAAACACAGATCAGATCAACGAAACTAGAAGCTGGTTCTTTGAAAGAATTAATAAGATTGATAAACCACTGGCCAGACTTATCCAAAAGAAAAGAGGAAGGACTAAAATTAATAAAATTATGAGTGAAAGGGGAGAAATCACAACTAACATCAAGGAAATAGAAACAATTATTAGAAATTATTGTCAACAACTATATGCCAATAAATTAAGCAACCTGAAAGAAATGGATGCCTTCCTGGAAACCTATAAACTACCAAGACTGAAATAGGAAGAAACTGACAACCTGAATAGGCCAATAACCAGTAATGAGATTGAAGCAATGATCAAAAACCTCCCCAAAAACAAGAGTCCAGGCCTGATGGATTCCCTGGGGAATTCTACCAAACATTCAAAGAAGAAATAATACCTATTCTCCTGAAGCTGTTTCAAAAAATTGTAACAGAAGGAAAGCTTCCAGACTCAATCTTTGAGGCCAGCATTACCTTAATCGCTAAACCAGGCAAAGACCCCATCAAAAAGGAGAATTTCAGACCGATATCCCTGATGAATATGGATTCCAAAATTCTCAACAAAATCTTAGCTAATAGGATCCAACACTACATTAAAGGATCATCCACTGATTTATCCCCGGGGTGCAAGGGTGGTTCAACATTTGCAAATCAATCAATGTGATGGAACACATTAATAAGAGGAGAGAGAAGAACCATATGGTCCTCTCAATTGATGCAGAAAAAGCATTTGACAACATACAGCATCCTTTCCTGATTAAAACTCTTCAGAGTATAGGGATAGAGAGAACATTCCTCAATTTCATAAAATCCATCTATGAAAAAACCACAGCAAATATCATGCTCACTGGGGAAAAGCTGGGAGCCTCTCCCTTAAGATCAGGAACACGACAAGGATGCCACTATGGTTCAACATAGTACTAGAAGTCCTAGCAACAGCAATCAGACAACAAAAAGAAATAAAGGGTATTCAAATTGGCAAAAAAGAAGTCAAACTCTCTCTCTTTTTATGTGGAAAACCCAAAATACTTCACCCCCAAATTACTAGAACTCATACAGCAATTCAGTAATGTGGCAGGATACAAAATCAATGCACAGAAATCAGTTGCTTTCTTATACATTAACAATGCAACTGTAGAAAGAGAAATTAGAGAATCGATTCCATTTACAATAGCACCAAAAACCATAAGATACCTCAGAATAAACCTAACCAAAAGAGGTAAAGGATCTATACCGTACGAAATACAGAACACTCATGAAAGAATTGAAGAAGACACAAAAAGATGGAAAAACATTCCATGCTCATGGATCGGAAGAATAAACATTGTTAAAATGTCTATGCTACCCAGAGCAATCTATACCTTCAATGCCATGCCGATCAAAATTCCAATGATATTTTTCAAAGTGCTGGAACAAACAATCCTAAAATTTGTATGGAATCAGAAAAGACCCCAAACTGCCAAGGAAATGTTGAAAAAGAAAAACAAAGCTGGGGGCATCACGCTGCCTGATTTCAAACTATATTACAAAGCAGTGGTCACCAAGACAGCATGGTACTGGCACAAAAACAGACATATAGACCAATGGAAGAGAATAGAGAGCCCAGATATGGACCCTCAACTCTATGGTCAAATAATCTTCGACAAAGCAGAAAAAAATAGGCAATGGAGAAAAGACAGTCTCTTCAATAAACGGTCCTGGGAAAATTGGACAGCTATATAGAGAAGAATGAAACTCAACCATTCTCTAACACCATACACAAAGATAAACTCAAAATGGATGAAAGACCTCAATGTGAGACGGGAATCCATCAAAATCCTAGAGGAGAACATAGGCAATAACCTCTTCGACATCGGTCACAGCAACTTCTTTCAAGATTCATCTCCAAAGACAAGTGAAACAGAAGCAAAAATGAACTTTTGGGACTTCACTAAGATAAAAAGCTTCTGCACAGCAAAGGAAACAGTCAACAAAACAAAGAAGCAACCCACAGAATGGGAGAAGATATTTGCAAATGACTACAGACAAAGGGCTGCTCCAAGATCTATAAAGAACTTCTCAAACTCAACACCCAAAAAACAAATAATCAAGTCAAAAAATGGGCAGAAGACATAAAGAGACACTTCTCAAAAGAAGACATACAAATAGCTAGCAGACACATGAAAAAATGTTCATCATCATTAACCAACAGGGAAATTCAAATCAGAAACCACCTTACACCAGTTAGAATGGCAAAAATTGACAAGGCAAGAAACAACAAATGTTGGAGAGGTTGTGGAGAAAAGGGAACGCTCTTACACTGTTGGTGGGAATGCAAGTTGGTACAGCTACTTTGGAAAACAGTGTGGAGGTGCCTCAAAAAATTAAAAATAGAGCTACCCTATGACCCAGCAATTGCACTACTGGGTATTTACCCCAAAGACACAGATGTAGTGAAAAGAAGGGCCATATGCACCCCACTGTTCATAGCAGCAATGTCCACAATAGCCAAACCATGGAAAGAGCCGAGATGCCCTTCACCAGACGAATGAATAAAGAAGATGTGGTCCATATATACAATGGAATAATCCTCAGCCATCGGAAAGGATGAATACCCAACTTTTACATCAACATGGATGGGACTGGAGGAGATTGTGCTAAGTTAAATAAGTCAAGCAGAGAAAGTCAATTATCGTATGGTTTCACTTATTTGTGGAACGTAAGGAATATAATGGAGAACATGAGAGGAAGGAAGGGAAAAATGAAGGGGGTGAAATCAGAGGGGGAGATGAACCATGAGAGGTTATGGACCCCGAGAAACAAACTGAGGGTTTTAGAGGGGAGGGAGGGTGGGGGATGGGTTAGCCCGGTTTTGGGTATTAAGGAGGGCATGTACTGAATGGAGCGCTGAGTGTTATATGAAAACAATGAATCATGGAACACTACATCAAAAACTAATGATGTACTGTATGGTGACTAACATAACATAGTAAAAATAAAATTAAAAATAAAATTAAATAAATCCATTCAGCTACTTTATACCTTTTCAAAAAATGGTTCTCTTTGACCTCATTACGCATAGCTGGGGAAACTGGGTGCTTACTCATATGCTTGCATTTTCCCTGAGGAAGAAATGATTGTCTGAGAAAGTCTCTCTTGGTAGTAGTGAACTGAGCTACCTTGGGAGAGGGGTGACCTGGGTGAAGTCAAACTGTTCCTCTTACTATCTATAATACATCTAATCTTTATGTATATATTTTTTCTCTAACAGTATGTTGGAACTTCTCCAGTGTACTTCTGGACTTATCCAAGGACTCTCTCATCTATGGGTGACTGTCTAAGTCAGTGTTCTCCAGAAGATCCTGGACCGTGACTATGTGGGGCTAATACAAGTTCATGGGTCGCCTGAGGGTCCACATTCAGGACCAAGGTCTGCCTATTACCTGATGCACAGGTGGGTGATACCCTTCATCCATCCTTTGCGATATGGTGTGGACCCTACAGCTCCTCCAAAGTCACTTTTTTCCACGGATGCCAAATTTTTGGTGGTGGTGGGCACATAATGACGAGGATCATATTTGGCCCTCTTGCTGACATCCTGTGACCCACAGTCAGAGATACATTTTTCATCATGATCAAATTCATATTTTATATATAATTGGAACAAGTTTCATGAAACAACAGTGACTCTTACTGTATGTAATGTCCTCTGATATTCTCGATTCTAGTACTTCTCAAACTTTAATGTGCATGTTAATCAGCTAGAGGTTCTGTTAATATATGATTCTGATTCAATATTTTGGGTGAGGCCTACATTTTAACCAACTCCTATGTGGATGTTTCTGTTTCTCAGACACACCTTGAGCAGCAAAATTCGATTTCATTTTATTTAAATGTGACATTACTTTTATGACTCTTGGATGTATCTGGACTGCCTGTTTCTGAAAGCAGTGCTGGCCTATTTCCTGGTGTAATACTATGCTTGCAGAAGCTCTTGAAACAACAACTGACCTATCTGGGATATTTGTATAAAAGTAGACTTCGTGTGGGATGGTATCGTGCTTGGAAGCAGTTCAACAGGAAATCGGCTTCACCTTTCACACACCAAGATCAGAAAATGTTTAGAAGACATGGATATCTTTCTGACATTGTTTTTTAAAATTGTAACATTTGACACAATAAATACACCTAATTTGGAATAAATAAATCTATGCAATCTGCATAATGAGGACTCTCATCACTGTGTGCAAAAGGGAAGTTAGAGAAGATGACCAGAAGGGACTGTGGCAATGATAGGAGTATTTTTTAAAAACCCACTATTTCCTGTGGTGTGATCTCCTTTTGTCCACAATATGAATGCTTGCTGTGTCAGACAAGGTTCTTTTCCTCGAGCAATAAAAGTCAACTCTGACTAACCTCATAAAACGAAACTGGGGGAGGCCATTAAGGGGGTCCAAAACAGATGGGAAACTGTGAGACCAAATGTCAGAGGCCTGGGCAACTGGGGCCCCAGCAAGACCTCCGGAAGAGCCCACCCTTGCCCTGCCCCTCAGCAGCAGGCACATATCCCCTCTTCAGCCAGAATTGGCCATCCAGCATGGAACCCAGCAGCAACCGCTAAGCAGGATATGTTGGTCCTTACCTGATTCCTCCTTCGGGACCCCAACACTCTAGACAAGATAGAAAAGATGGACCCTAAAGATGAAGGAAGAAAAAGTAGAGGAGGAAGAAGAAAGCAAAGCACACCAAATTCTTCAAGGCAGGACCATTTGCACTACTGGTCAGACCTGGTCCGGGTGAGGGGAAGGGCGTCACAATGGATTTGAGATTCAAGCTGTAAACTGGATCACTTTGGCCTTGATGTTGTGAAACCTCAAAGCGTCTGGGATGTGACAAGAGCTACCCAAGATGTTGTGAAGGGGCAGAAAACAGCTCTTCATCAAAACACACCTGAAAACAGTGTTGGAAAAATAAAATAGAAGGGTTTCATGTTAATATCCTGCTGAGTTCAGACTCTCCAATAAAAGAAACAGACTTGGAGTAGTTTAAATAGAAAGGGAATTCACTGAGAAGCTACTGGGTGTTCACAGTAAAACACTAGGAAGGCTGGAGGGAAAGGTAGGGAAGGGATGTAGGGACAGAGTGAGGTTCTGCACCCAGAGTGAAAATCACTCCTCAGAGCTGGTCTGGGGAAGCCCTGCTCCACCATGGATGACCAGATGCTGGAGGTCTTAGCACAAACACCTCCAGCCCTGGATCCTGACCAGGCAACTACCACTCCAATGTGGATGGGATGTTGCTGCCTCCCCTGAGCTGCAAAAAGAAATCTCTATTGTCCCAGTTCCCAAATCAAAGACTAGGGCACATGAAACTCATTGGCTGAACCTAAAGTCACATGTCCAAGGCCCAGTTGCAAAAGTGTCTGAACAGTAAGTGGTTATCCTTTGTGTTTCTATCTTGAAAGGAAGCCTCTTCCTGTAATCAAGTCTGCCAAGCAGGATTACTATTAGCGTCTCTGATGCTTTGTGCAACTGAGGGAAATGCCCACCTCTGGTTGACAAAATTATTCTTTCCCTTCTCCAGTGATTCCAGGCCACTGTCAGGATTTGGGAGCAGAGCATACTTGACTTTTAGCTCCACCTGACCACTCTGCTGGAGTCTTTGTGCAGAGCACACATCCAACAGCTGTATGCAGTAGCCCTGCTGTTAAGGTGAATGTTTATCCAACACAGAAAGGTGGTGTATATTAAGGAAGATACCCAGCTTAGAAATATGGTTAACTGGTAATGTGCATGTAGCTTGATAAAGACCGGTGGATAAAGACCAGTTTCATGAGAGCTTGATAAAGACCAATGCTCTCATGAAACCAAGGCAAGTGAACAAAAAGCTAGGCAAAAATTGGACTGTGGTAAGTCATCATTTAATGTGAAATTGAATCACCATCACTAGGAGAGTCTCTCTTCACCATGTATGGAATTTGGCCTCCAATGAATGGAAACACAAAGTGATATTGGCCCAGGGTGGGCATATCTGAATCATCATGCACAATTACTTGGGACCATTAAAAATTTAAATCGGTATAGTATATTGACATCAACTCCCCACCTGGTTCATGAAATGACTATCTCATGCTTAACAAAAGAGGAGAAGATTTATGGGGAAAAGTTACATATTTTCATGTTAAAACAAATAATCATTTGTTCACAATTACAATAATTTAAGTATCTGCAAGAAAAGGTATGTATTATTTTAATACTGTATAATAATCTATATAAAAACTTTTTGGCCAAGTTCCATTATGAAATTAAAAGTAGACACTCTTAAGTTATTCCTATTTTTATCCTGAAAATTGTAGAAATAGTAAAGATAAGCAAATTGATCAGATCATTCCATACTGATTAGTCAGGCCAGGGGGAAGTAGATGTGATTCAACAAAACCCTCCTACATCAGATCGATTCCACATGCATGTATTACACAGTGAGTGCAGCTAGGTTGGTAGATTTTATACATACTATGTCTGGAGTATCCTTCTACAGTGGAGCAGTGGATTGAAAGTCCATTTGGAGGCAAGTGAAGGCAGAATGGAAAAAGGCATTTGACACAGAGTATTGACAACTTTTCCAAATTGTGTTCTAAACTGCAACAGAAAAATGAGACCGTAATCATGGAGGATCAAAGAAAGGTTTTCTAAAGTGGGAGGTATTACTGTTTTTGTACCTTGTTGGCAATCACCCAGTGGAGAGCTGTGTAGGTAGGAAAGTGGCTCACTATCACTCTAACACTACTGAGAGTTCCTGGCTATTTTATTTTTCTTATTTACTTTTTTTAGAGAGAAAGTGTGTGCGAGTGGGGGGTAGGGGGTGAGGGGCAGAGAGAGAGAGAATCTTAAGCAGGCTCCACATCCAGCGCAGGCAGGGCTCCACGCTGGGCTCCGTCTCACAACTCTGACATAATGACCTGATTGTCGGAGCCTTAACCAAATGAGCCACCTAGGTGCCCCTAGCTATTTTTGCCACCATCCATCATGAGAACGCTTCATCTTGCAAAAGTGAGACTCTGTACCCATTAAATATTAACTACCCCATTTCCCTTTCTCCTAGCCTCTGGCAACCACCATTCTATTTTCTCTCTATGAATGTAACCATTCTCGATACACAGGTGGAATCATACAGTACTTGTCTTTGGGGGATTGGTGTATTTCACTTAGCCTAATGTCCTCAAGGTTCATTCATATTGTGGGATGTGTCAGGATTTCCTTCCTTTTTAAGGCTGAATGGTATTGCACTGTATGTATATCCATACCTTGAAAACCATTCATCTGTGGATGGAAACTTGGATGAATTCCGCCTTTTAGCTCTTTTATATAACACTACTATGAGCATAGATTTACACATATTTTTTAGAGACTCTGCTTTCAATTTTTCAGGATAAATACCCAAAGGTAGAATTGCTAGATTAGATGGTAATTCTGTTTTTACTTTTTCTAAGAACAGCAACACTGTTTTCCATGTGACTGCACCATTTTACACCCCCACCAATGGTCCACAAGGCTTCCAATATCTCCACATCCTGCCGACACTTGGTATTCCTGCCCCACCCATTTTTTGCTATTAGCTACTCTATAGGTGTGAGGTGGTTTGTCATTGTGGTTTTGATTTGCATTTTTTCACGTTGGGCATCTCTTCATGTGCTGTTGGTAATTCGTATCTTCTTTGGAGAAATGTCTATTCAAGTTCTTCACCCATTTTTTTTTTTAATTTGATTGTTCTTGTTAAGTTATAAGAGTTCTTTATATATTCTGCTCTCCTCTTGCTCACTCCAGCCCGGACACACTGATCTCCTTTCTTTTCTTCAAAAACACCAGGGATTATTCTCCCTTAGGCTCCATGCTATTCCCTCTCCCTGGCATGTACAGCTTCTCTCTTTTATCTCTTTCATTTCTAACTCAAATAGTGCCTTCTCAGTGAGACTTCCTATCAAATATTGCAACTCATCTCTGCTCCCCCAACATACCTAATCCCCTTTAAAATGCTCCATATTTTGGAGCACCTGGGTGGTTCAGTTGGTTAAGCGTCTGACTTGGGCACAGGTCGTGGTCTCAGGGTCCTGGGATCGAGCCCCGCATCAGGTTCCCTGCTCAGTGGAAAGCCTGCTTCTCCCTCTCCCTGCTGCTCCTCTTCCCCCTGCTTGTTCTCTCTCTGTCAAATAGATAAATAAAATCTTTAAAAAAAATACTCTACATTTTTATATTGCTTTCACCTTATAATATCCTATATAATCTACTTACTCATTATGTTTATTTTTTGCTATCTGTCTTTTCCCCATCAGAATATAAGCTTTTCAAGGGCAGGGATCTCTATTTGGTTTACTGATATATCTCAAGCACCAAGCAATGTCCTTGTGCATACTAATGTCTCAAAAATAGTGAATACATTTTAAACACAGTTTTATAACTTAGTAGAGCGTTTTTATTTTCCACTTGGAAGTTATCTTTTTTAAGTAGGAAATTATCTTAAAAGCATAGCATTCTCAACATGAATTTCTTTCAATCATTTAACACATTTGCCCAAACCACAGAGTTGCACAAATATGGCTCTCAGTAAATTCTGTTTCATCTCTCAGATTATAACGATCTCACTCTTACAATAAAAGAAAAGGAGGAGGAGAGGAAGATAAAGAATTAATTAATCAAAGCCTTTAACTTTTCTGAAAACCCAGGGAATTTTTATCAGCCTCCTTTGTTATTTATCTAACCTACCTCTCTGGAATATTAATATTAAATCCTGAGATCTGCCACTTTACATGGCCATGATGTATTCACACACGTGAAGAGGAAGTGCCCCCCAAAGAGTCTTTCCTGATACTTCTTGTACACTAATTCACTTTGGAGCTTTCACATTCGGGAACAACATTCACATTAAATCAAGAGAAGATGGTTTCACTAAAATGCAGCGCTTCATAGCTTTTTTTCATAATACATTAAGAGGATAGTTATGTTTATATGACATATTGGGACCAATAAGGGAATTGGAGCCCTTTGCAAGGCTCCTCTGGTGACCCAGCCTGCTCAGCCACCCTTAGGTCATCGGGTGACCCACTGGGTGGGGAGCTCTACTGCGCAACATGATATCAAAGGAAGTCAATTCTTAGCAACGGTAGGTGAAACCAATCTTCTATGATAGACATGGGTTACAACTTCAAATTGTTTCCTTCACCAGATACTCTAACAAACATACCTCCTCTCAAACTTTCAAATCAACAATCCTTTGAATCTTGAAAATAAACATTTGAATCTTGTGGGAAAGCTTCTCACCTCTTCTGCGGTATTTATGTCTGGTGACACTCAGCCCACCACCCAGCTTTAAAAACTTTTCTATCTCCCTTATATTGCAGAAGCTGGAAGCCTCAGAGGTAGATTTCTCTGACACCCTAGCCAGCAGAGTTCTGAATGCATGTTTAGGCTCCGTCTTACAAATAAACTCACATAATACCTGAAAGACAGCAGGGAGGCCCAAGTCATTTTTCTTCTTTCTCTGGGAGCTGTAGAAGGCATAGCATGGGCCTTTCAAATGTGAGTTTCTGGAGTGGCTTCTGCTTCCCTTCCCATTCTCCCCATCTTGGAGCTATGAACTACCAGGAGATGTACAGGAGTTTCCTGCATGTTCATGACTCTGGCAAACAGAGGCTCTCTGATCTTCCATGGTGATGTGCCAAAAAGTTAGTGATGGCCCCTTGCCTAACCCTTCTTCAGCCCCCGTAATGGGGCTGTGAGCACCTGAGTCCTTGTATCAAGACCTCAAAATACACCGTTTTATGTTCTTGTCTGAGCCGTCAATGAAACATTCTCCTGAGGAAATAAATCTAGAAACTCCACTTTTTGATAGAGGACATTTAACAAACATACAACTTTCACTTTTGTTTTATGGTAACAGGTATGTTAATATTCTCTAAACTTTTCTCTGATCTATTAAATACGATGTAATGGCTAGCAAAGTGTTCTCGGCTCATGTTTTAACAGGCTCCCATTATTTAAATTGCCTATGATACTACCAAAAGGACTATGGTTTTTGCCCCAGGGGATTTTTAGCTGAGAGTAAATTAAAGAATCCCAGGCTTTTAATGTTCTGTTTCTGCACTACCCCAAACACACGAGCAGAAAGTGAAAGGGAGGTGGATCTCTAAATGAAAATCAAGGGCTGTTTCTAGAAAAAAAATTGTGAATGAATTTAGGAAAGCAAATATTCACTACCACTTAAGTACTTAAAAATAAAAGTAATCTTTAATGTGTCCATTACATCAAAACAAATTACAAAGAGATGAAAGATTTAAGCGTTAAAAGAAATGACCCATTAAGATTCTAGAAGATTGTCTCAGTAACTATTTTTTTAAAAGTCTAATTTAAGAAAACATTTTCTGAGTGTGACATCAAAGGCAAAAACTGCTAAAAGAAAGTTAGGTTTTTCAAAACTATTTTCATTTTGTGAGCTTTAAAATACATCAAAATTAGAAACAATAGCACTGATTAGCTAGATTTAACTATTGTTTACATTGTGCCACTGTTACTTCATCTCTGTTTTTTATTCTTTCATTCCAGAGTCAATGAAAAACGTCAAGATTTTCCTTCTAAATGCTTCAGCACACATCTCCAAAGAGTTAGAACATAGTCTGACAAAACCACAATACCTTGCTCACACCTAACAAAATTGACAATAATTCCATTATGTCATTTAATATCTAGTACCTAATATCTCTCCCCCTACTTTTTTTGGCCCATGACACCAACTTTTCTAAGAGTTCAGAGTGGTTTTCTTACAGAAGATACACATTCTACACCGATTATTTCGTTATAGTCTTATCTCATATAACTTAAGATTGTTAGTTTCTGTTCTGACAAAAAGGGGAAAATTGAGACAGATATCCAGAGCTGTCTCATAGAACTTCCTACAATGATGGACATGTTCTATGGCTACGCTGTTCATCATGGAAACCACTGTCACATGGTTATTCAGCACGGGAAGTACAGTTCCTATGACGGAGGAACTAAATTTTAATTTAATTTAATTACTTTAAGCTTTAAATTTAAGTAGCCACATGTGGCTAGTACCCACTGGATCATATGTCTAACATGAAAGTGGATATAATATGAGGCACCCGGTGACACAGTCAGTTGGGCACCTGACTCTTGATTTCAGCTCAGGTCTGATCTCGTGGTCATGAGATCGAGCACAGAGTCTGCTTGGGTTTCTCTCTCCATCTCCCTCTGCCCTCCCCCCACAGCCTCTCTCTAAAATAAATAAATAAATCCTTTTTTAAAAAGTAGATATAATGTACCTATGTTTTGCCTGTACATAGCAGGTATTTGATAAATATTGGTCTTCCTCCCTTTCAAATACATACTTTTGAACATGCTATGTAATATATTTTCATAGAGACTTGAATGAGACTGTATGTTTGACTTTAGTGTGACTAAAACCTTTTCAACTGCAGAGAAGTAAAGGCCTTTGTTCACCTCAGGAAGCTTCATGATCGGCACCAATTGCTATAGTTATCTGGTTATATTCATGATCCACATTTTTAAAAACCTCATATAGTGGAGTCATTCTACCATCTGTATCTGCATCTTTAACATATATACATAAGCTTAAGAGTTACAAGTCACATTTCCTGATATAGCCAACCTTGTACCTTCACTTTCCTTTCAAATTGTTTATAGTATGTGGTTAAGGCTGGTTAGATGAAATGAGGACAGTAAAATTCAATCCTGGAACTCTTATTCCAACTTAGAAGAAAGATCTCTTTTCTCACGGGCTTAAAGCTTTAAAGATTGAAACTGGAGCTCCTGAGAGCCTGCCTGAAAGCAAGGACAACACAGAAAAAAAGTAGAAATGAGACTTGGAGAGAAAGAGTTCCTCTCGGCCCCTGGATCCAACCATCTCTGCAGCAGACAATGCTGAATGAGGAGGATCCGGTCTCTATGTGTCAATTTTATAAGCTGACAAATTCCTTGGTTTTCCTAAGCCAGTTAGAATAGTATTTCTTTCTGTATTTTGTACCTGAAAGCGTGCTGTCAAAATTTAACAACCAAGAGAGCACAGATTTTGGAATCAGACAAACTGGATTCTAATACATCTGTGATCCAGTGTCTACATCTAGAGATACTGGGATAATTATGCCTTCCTCTCAGGCCTGTCATGAAGACTAGATGAGATAGTATGATGTGCATGGGAGAGACATTCTGAATGTGCTAGTTCCCATTTTTAAATTTCCCCAGAGCTGTAACGATGTCATACTCTTGAGTCCTCAAACACTGTTTTCCTTTTCTATCCATCACTTAAAAGTTTTCCATTTATACCCAGATATAATGTGAACCTTAATTAAAAATTAATTTTAATTTAATTAAAAATTGAGAGAGGCATTTTCTACAACAGGTGATGGAATGTTCCCCATCTAGTTTTATAAGGCAATCAGTTCAGGGAGCAATCATAATTGTCTTTTCAGGTAAGATGGACTCAAAATGATGGCTGTGAATTTGTGTTGCTCTTCACACTCTATTCCTTTCGAGTTTCTGTCATCCAGATAATGGGGATTTAATCTTGCACAGGCTTTGGTCATACAGTGCAGTTTCCTTTACCTTCTTAAATGTAACCATGTGTAGAATCTCCTCTATTGGCACGGATGATTTACTCACCTTTTATAATCATACTGGATTTAAGTTAAGTAGCTTGATAATCAGAAAGAATGTAATTAGCTAATCATTTACAGGATTACCTAGGCTAAAAATAGACACAGTAAAATACAGTAAGTATGTTTATGCCCATCTAATTCTTTGCATTAATAAAGGTGATCAGATTATACAATTCAAATGAATTTCCAACAAAATATCCCTGACATGGAGGATTAGAAATATATTTAAGCTAAATTTAGAATTCAGGAAAAGCAATCCCACAGCTTACTTTCCATTATTATTTTTTCCATTCAACTAAGCTCTTAAGCTGAATAAATTAAAGTCTCCAAGATGTTTAAACTGTTCAGTCCATATTTGTATGCTATGGTTTATTACAGAATACAGTTGTAAAACAATTGCCAAGTTGCCCATAATACCTGTATGGTTATAACTGGAAATCTCTAGCAAAGGCATCAATGTCCTGCTTACCTATTAATTTTAGCTCCTTATCTATAATTATTCATCTCCTCCTTCAGAATCTGTCTCCCTTCCCCAAAGTTTCATCCCTGTCTCTGGAGCTCTGCATCACATTCATGAAACCATATTCCCAATCTGTCAGGCAAAATGCTGCTTTCTATGGTCTAATAGTGTATCTAAAATAATCTCTTGTACCTTTAAGATTTTTTTCATTCTTTTAAAAAGCAAGATATAGCTCTTCAGAACAAAAGCACATGAAACAGAACTATCTGGAAAACTGTACGGCTGAGTTTCTCTTAGACTCAATTTTAGAATTGTGTGGACTGGGAAGAAAGAAGAACACAGAAGAGAAAAATAGAATAAAGTGAGTTGGGCCCTATATTGTCTACACCTCTCAAGTTATAAGGGTGACAAAATGATTCTAGACAGGTTTAGGATCTTTGAATAAAAGGAAATTTGTAGCCTGCTTTCCATCTAGACACCAAAGAGACAGCAAATCCTTACAAAGGCTGATGTTTAGTTATTTGCTGCATACTATGGGTTAGTTCCCACCCCTCTAAGTTCTCCCTCTCACAGGGGCTATGTTTCCCAGTCTCCTCTGGTAGGAAGGTTTCAGTTCAGGACCTGCCAGTAGAAAGAATCTGTGCAAGATTAAAGTAAAATGTTGGGACAGCTGGGTAGTCACGTGCAAGAGAATGACGTTGGACCCCTACCTCATACCATATACCAAAATTAACTCAAAATTGATGTAAAGACATAAGTCTATGAACTAAAACTATAAAATTCTTAGAAGACTACATAGGGGTAAATCATCATGATCTCAAATTCCATAATGCGTTTTTAGATATGACACCAAAAGCACAAGGGGCAAAAGAAAAAAAAAAAACAGATAAATTAGACTTCATCAAAATTTAAAACCCTTATGTACCAATGAACGTTACCAAAAAGTGAAAAGACAATCCACAATATGAGTGAAAACATTTGCAAATTATATGTCTCTTAAGAGACTTGTATCTAGAATATATTGAAAACTGCTACAGCTCAATAATAAAAAGACAAATGATCCAATTAAAAATGGGCAAAGGCTCTGAAGAGAGATTTCTCCAGAAAGATACACAAATGGCCAGTAAGTACAAGAAAAGATGCTCAGGGAAATGCAAATGAAAACCACAATAGGCTACCACTTCCTACCCAGTAGCAAAGCTTATCATCAAACAAACAAATAAACAAACACATATAATCACAAGTGCTGGTGAGGATGTGGAGAAATGAAGGAATCCTCATACAATGCTGGAGGGAATACAAAATAGTGCAGCCACTTTGGAAAACAGGTTAGCAGTTCTTCAAAAGGTGAAACAGATTTATCACCTGACCTAGCGATTCTACTCCTCAGTCTATGTCCAACGTATATACATCCATCAAAAACTTGTCCATGAATGGTCACGGCAGCATAATTAACAGCTAAAAAGTAGAAACAACTCAAATGTCCTTTGACTGATTAATGGATAAAAAAGATATGGTCCTATCCATGCAGTGGAAGAATATTCAGCAATAAAAACAAATGAAGTTCTGGCACATGCTACAACATGAACGAACCTTGAAAATATTATGCTAAGTGAAAGAATCCAATCACAAAAGAACACACATTATAAATTTCATATCTATATGAAATGTCCAGAAGAGGCGAATCTACAGAGACAAAAAGGAGGTTAGTTTTTGTGTAGGGGAGGGGAGGGTGGGTGGATGGGGGGAGGATGACTAGAGGGATTGGGAGTGGGGTGGGGGGGTGATGTCTGAGGAGAAAGCGCTTCTTCAGGAATCATGAAAATGTTCTAAAATCGATTATGGTGATGGATACACAACTCTGTGAATATACTAAAGCCAGGGAATTATACACTTTGCATACTTAAAATTGTTCAACTGCATGGTATATAAATAAATAATCTGTTGTTTCTTTTTAAAAGATTGAAGAGAAGAAGGAAACCAGAGCCACACCGGGCTGTGGCTGGGGCCGCAACATGACCTTGTGACAAGTGCACTGGGTCTGCAGGGGCAGAAGACCACAGGCTCAGAGGAATCCGGGGTTAGACAGGTGTGCTCTCCTACAGGGGCTGGAGCAGCTTCCTGGAACTCCTGAACATTGACTAGCTCCACCTTACCCCCTCGTTTTCCTCTCTTCTACCCCTTCCAATGATTTCTGTGGCTTACTTCCCTATGTTAATCTCGTTCTGCTTGAAATTTCTAGAGGGATTTGTTTTCCTAACTAAATCCTGACCGATATTATTGCCTAGAGAGCAGCTATCCTCCTCATTCTCCCCCTAAAAAATTCCAAATTTCTTCAGGTGCTCACCCCTTCTCCACATTGCCAAGTACCTCAGGAGACAGTGATTTCTACTCTCAGCTTCTGGGTTCAACCTGATTTTGGTCTAGTGGTAATCCCATTCCTTTTGCTAAAAATTGATTCAAAACTAAGCACATGATTATAACACTCGATGTTAACTAACTGGAATTAAAAACTTCAATAAAAAAAGGGGGGGGAGGGGGAAATAGGCATGTGATCCAGCCACACCAACAAGAGATGAAGAGGGTTTTACTGGAGACTTCTAGGAAGGTTCTACTTCATTCTGAAGAAAGAAGCTTGAGAAGGCAATTAGATACAAAAGACAAAGCCATAATTTCTGCAGGCAGCTATCATACAACACGAATCCACTTTAAAGTGAAGATTACAGGCAGAGGGCAGGGTAGAGAGACAGAGAGAACCCAAGTCTTTGATTGCATTTTTGAACTGTTGGATCAACACGCTTTGAAGCTCACCTCACCTCTTGACTCCTTATATGAGCTAATAACTTGTCTCAAGGCAGTTGGAGATAAATTTCCTATTACAGCTGGAAACGTCTTAATTTATGCTCTGAGACATCTTGATGTGGCAGCCCCTCTAGGCAGACAGGGCTTGAGGTAACTCCCCAGCTTCCCACAGCCCCAGAGTGGCAAGAGATATCATCCATAAGTTATCTCCAAACCCTGAGAAATTTAGCTGAGAGGCGGCTGGTGGACCGGGAGGGGCCTTGCAGCCAGAAGAGGAGACACAGCAGCATGAACCATGTAAAACCAGAAATGATGTAAGAATGTGAACATCATGACAGGAGGGTAATGACAACCAGGACCCAGGTGGGTTGTTCCATCACAGCAAATGCCAGACCGGCTAGAAGATGACCTGCAGTTACACCTTCCCCACTTGACATCTCAGTGTAACTTAAAGCCTCTCCCCAAAGCCTTCAAACCTTGGGAGACAGATAATGCTTTGCCTGGGTTAGTTTCCCACCAACAAAGAGGACGGAAGCTCAAAATAGAGACTGTTGGATCATAGAAAAATGAAAGAAGTTGTAGGTTGAGAAAAATCATAACCCTACACATGTACCTTTCAATTATGCAGAACTCATGCTTTGGCCAGTGGGTGGCAGGAGTAGCATGATTATATTGATTCCCATCCCTATCCCAGATTTACCAACCTTACCATCATGGAGGATCATCATCAGCCGTATCAAGTCCTCTTTCCACTACCTCCTCTCATCTGCAACCGTTCAGAGTTCAAGCTCACATCCTCTTGCAAATGGAATTTTTATTGCAGTGGGCTCTCGGGCGCAACCCTGACCAGAAGGCTTATTGTAGAACTGTGACCGTCGGTCACTCTCCAGTGGCCCTCAACAGCTCCTCCATGTCAAAAAGTTGACATATAATTAGGTAAGAGAAACTCAGAGAAATGGCCATAAATTTGGTCCTGCAACCCTACCCCTTCTTCCTTGCATGTCTTTCAAAGTCCTGTTGTTCCAAATCTGAAGCAAAGAATAAATCTTTAAGAATTACTGATGGACGATATTCAAGTCAAAGTTGCTCTAACTTGGAACATGAACGTACTTACAACTCTTTCCTCTGATTAATTTTGTGAATTTAAATGGCGCAGGGCTTGTAAGGAGCTGTTATTATGATTTCACTTCCTGTTTCTTAACTTTCTTCTTCCTCACTTATGTTCCAATCTCTTAAAACCAATCTCAATTCCTCAACATTGCCATAGATTACCCCAAGGAAAGATGATTGATGTCAACACAAATGTTGTTTGGTCCCTACGATGAGATGAAGAAAATTTTCCAGTTTGCATTCCAGAGAAAAGAAAATTCGCTGGGCAAAGCAAGAACGCGGAACACGATTGGAAGGGGAAACTTAAATATCAGATCGATGGGTCTCTGAATCCTATTATCAACCTTCTATTAAAAACAAATTTAAACCCACGGACTTGCAGAGAATAATTTCATCTTCATATTTCACCACTATGTTAATGATATTCTTTAGGGAAGCATTTGACTGAAAATGTTACTGAAGTAGCAGAAACAGATCTTAATTTTTCAACGAATTTTTAAAAAGTCCTTTTGCTTTTTGTGCTAGCTCTTACAACTTTAAAAATTGATGAGTAATATTTAGCAATTATGTACATACCTATTACCAAGCAATTTAAATGAAAACTATAGTTATTCTGTATCCTGTCACCAAAAACTTGAGTTTCTGCCTAGGTCTGTTTGCTAAATACAAATCTCTCATGTAATATTTGAAGGTTTATTTTTAATATTTCTACCAAATGTTGGCTTACAATCTTGCAATTAGACCATGTGTTATGGGTTATCATGTTTGCTGAAATGTTTGCTATAAAAAACCGTGCATGTTTACTTAAAATTATAAACCAGATTTGTCAAACAGATTGGTTTTACCCAACAACTTAATGAGCATGAACCCTCTGGGGCACTACCTGATGTAGCTTGAATTATTCCAACCTGTGTAGAAGGAATGGAGGAGATTTTCTTGGCATTAACGTTTCTTAACATTTAGAAACGGGGCTTGTAAAGACGGATTTGAAGAAAAGGGTCTAACAGATTAATTTCAAAACACAATGGCAGGCAGAGTTTCTAAATAGTAGGACTGGGTGGCCACAGAGGCTTCTGGGCATCACTGGGGGGAGGGGAGGGCGCAGAGGTGTCCCACTGGGTGCCAGTGGTTGGTGTGAGGTGGAATGGCTAAGATGACAGCAGTTTTCTCTAGCGCCTCCCTAGAGTAGCATTTCCTCTCTAGGTGAGTTCCAGGGCACCGTTCCCTGGAATCTACTAGAGGAAGTGCTCCCACCAAACAAGAGTGTAAGCCTTGACAGTGGAAGACACGGCGCCCACCAAGCGGGAGCTCCAACGTCAGCACAAGGGAAAGGAATGTTCCTAGGACGACCATGAAGGGGAGATCTTGACAAAGCTAAGCAGCGAGTAGAGAGCACCCGTCGAGTGTAAATTGGAAGGATGATCCAGAACGCATAGTTTCAAGCAAAACTGAAATTCTCAGGTTTTCTCAAGTGTGTGACCGAGGTGAGAAGTTCTTTTTTTTTTTTTCTTTCGTTTCTTCCTCCTCTCTCTCCTTTCCCTTGCTCTCTTAATTCTGTCCATTGTATCAATAACAGAGCAAAATTTAAAAGTAGACAATTATTGGAGCACCTGGCTGACTCAGTCAGTAGAGCATGAAACTCTTGATCTCAGGATTGTGAGTTCAAGCCCCACTTTGAGGGTAGAGTTTGCTTAATAATAATAATAGGAAGAAGAAGAAGTGGGGGTGGGGGAGGAGAAAAGCAGACATTATTAAGTTCTAGAAAAGCAAGTTGTCCATGAAGGGAAAGCATAGAGTACTGTGAGACTCAGCTGTGTATAATAATATCTACAGAGACATTCTGCTTATAACATTGAACACTGATAGAACCAAAAATATTGTCAGGGTGAAGAGAAGCTGAACCATGTACACATTTGTAGGATGTGTATGTGTATGTGGGAGGGAGTCTGGCTGAGTTTTGAAAAGTGGATCAGAAAAGTGAATATTACCTTTCACAGTAAGAAGAGAATTGATAGGGGCGCCTGGGTGGCTCAGTCGTTGGGCGTCTGCCTTCGGCTCAGGTCGTGATCCCAGGGTCCTGGGGTCGAGCCCAGCGTTGTGCTCCCTGCTCTGAGGGGAGCCTGCTTCTCCCTCTCCCACTCCCCCTGCTTGTGTTCCCTCTCTCGCTGTGTCTCTGTCAAATAAATAAAAAATCTTTAAAAAAAAAAAAAAGAAGAAGAAAATTGATCATCTCCAAAACTTAATTAGCAGAAAAATCCTCTTGTTGGAAAATAATAAAGATATAAACACCAGTAAAAACTGCTCAAAATGTTGGCTACTATTGACCTGGGGAGTGTGAATCAAAAACCAGAAAGGGGAAAGCTGAGGATTGCTGTTATAAGCTAGCAGAACTCATCATACTTAAAGTGAGTATGGATAACTTTGACAAAAATAAAGATTAAAATTTTAAATAAGAACAATTTCTAAATCCGCCCCCAAATTACACCACTATTTTCACTAGAATTCCATTGAGTTTATAAATGATTTAGAGAGAAATGAACATCTTTATAATGCTGAATATTTCTTTCTGGGAAGATGGCTAGGACTTTTTTCTTTCATCCTCAGAGTTTTATCATTTTCTTGTCATAGGGTCCTGTGCATTTTCTGTCATTTGTATCAAGGCATGTTATAGTATCGTTTGCTAGTATGAAGGACAGTTTTTTTCATTATGTAACTGTTGCTAATAGATTTTAAAAAGCACTCTACATTTTTTGTAACTTGCCACCTTACTGCACACTTCTCTTCTAGTATTTTTTCAACTGATTGTCTTCAGTAATTATCGTTGCATATCACAATTTCCCTTCCCAGTGCAGACGACTCATTTGTTTCACCTGTTCTGTGGCATTGGTTCCAACTCGTTGAGTGCAGCTTTTTAATAATGGAGTGAGTTGTTGTGTTGCTTTCAAGTGGAACAAAAAGACTTCTAGTGTTTCCCAACATGAATGTTATTTTCTGTTGGTTTCAGACAGAAATTTGATCTATTTATTCTCTTTCTAGTATTTCCCCTGTCGAAATACTCCTTCATACCTTAGCATTAGCATCTGTTTACTTGTCTTTCCCCCCCGCCCCCACAATGTGTTTCTGAGGGTACGGATGAGTGTCTGATTTTATCCCAGAACTGAGAATAATGCCTGGATCTACAAATCTGTTGAACGAATGTATCAATCAATGATGGACAGGTCACCTCTAGACAGTCAGACGCTTCTGCGTCTCTTGTAGCCTATGAAAAACATTAATATTTGTCATACCGTTAAACCACTTTTGTATTTATGGACTACACTTTACTTCATTGTGGTGTACTAACTGAATTTCCCAGTATTTTATTTTAAATGTCTGCCTCTGTGCCTATGAGTATGAACTGTAGGTTTGTTACGGGTTATCTTTGTTGGCTTCAGTTTCAGGATGTTAGCCATATTAAAATAATTAAAATATTGCGTGCATTTGCTCTATAATAGTTTTAAAGTAACATGGATTAGTTGCTAAGTCAAGAGCATTTTCCCAGAAAATACTCTGCCTCCTGGTGCTTCAACTTCTTCAGTCATTAGAGTTCTATTATGTTTCATTGTTCTTTGTTATTCTAGATGTGTAGGAGCATGCTTTCATTACAAAAAGTTAAAACTGTACCTAAGTGTAAAGATTGAAAATGTGAGGCTGTACCTCTTCCAGCATAAGCCCAGAGTTAGCCAGGGTTAACAGTTTAGTACTTCTGTTTCAGTATTTTTCCTATGCCCTTCCATATTTACAGGTGCACATACAAACGTGTGTGTGTGTGTGTGTGTGTGTGTGCAAAATAACAAAGCCAGGAACTGTCTTGAAACATTTACTTTTTTTTAACCTTCCTTGGAAAATTTCCACCTATATATTATTAAAAATATAAAATATACAGGGACATATAGCTAGCTCCATTGGCAGAGCTTGCGACTCTTGATCTCGGGGTTGTGAGTTCAAGCCCCATGTTAGGTGCAGAGATTTACTTAAAAATAAAATCTTTAAAAAAATATGAAATATACATACTTCATCCTTTTTAGTAGTTGTGTGGTATTCAACATTATGGCTTTACCAGAATGTATTTAACTGTTCTTCTAATGATCAGTATTTGACTGTTGCCCCTTTTTCACTATTATGAACAATCCTGCTGTGATCATTTTCATACACAGACCTTTAGTCCATGCTGATGCTTTAGAATAAAGACCTCGACATGGAATTGCTAAGCCAACAAAGATGGACAGTTTTTCCGTTAGTAGATACTGGAAGAATTGCCCTCCAAAAAATGTTTTGTCATCTGACCCTCCTACCAGCAGAGTGTCATTTGCCACATCCTTACTAAACCTGGGTATTATCAAGCTTTTAGATTTTTGCTAGTTTGATGAGTAAAAACTCCTTAAAATGTGTCACATTAATTTACATTTCTCTGATTACCAATGAGGTTAAACATTTTGTAAAGCTTGTTGAATATCTATATTACTTTTCCTATCCATCAGTCATTTTTTAAAAAGTTAACTCTATGTTCAGCGTGGGGCTTGAACTCACAACCCCGAGATCAAGAGGCGCATGCTCTACCTACTGAGCCAGCCAGGTGCCCACACTGCTCATTTTTCTGCTGGAGTGTTTGTCTTTTCCCTATTGATGCGTATTGATATTAATCCCTTGTTAATATCATGCAAACATATTCCCAGGCTGCATGTTGCCCGTTAATGTTGTTAGTATATCTTTTTAATTTTTATGTATTTAAATATGCCATTTTCCTTGATGACTCTCATGTTTCATATCTTGCTGAAACAGGATTTCTTCATCCCATGATTACGAATTTTTTTTATACCTTCATCTAATACCTTTATGTTTAGTTTTTTTGGATATTGGGTAAGATATATGTGTAAGTATATTTCTTTCAAGATGAACAACTCATCACCCCACATGTATTTCTTTCAAAACCGATAACCAAACTTCACCCTGATTTGAGAAGTAATTCATCTTTTTCCTACTGATTTCCTTACTATTTTTATTATTAATAGCAGTTAACATTTACATAGTTCTGACCATATTCCAAGCCCTCTTCTAAGTGCTTTTTCTTTATTAACTTAATTAATCTTCTCAACAACCCCAGGATATGGATGGTATAATGGTCCCTATTTTACGCATAAGCCAACTAAGACAGAGAGAGTTTAAGTAACTTAACCAAGAATGTGCAGCGACTACACCTTGGCTTGAGATTCAATGCTCTTAACCATGATGCCAAATCTCAGTGTACAGACTCCTGTTTCTAAATTCTACACAATCTTTATTCATCACTATTTCTGCCTATACCTGCACCAACCCTATACTTCTAAAACTATTATTTTCAAATGTGTTTTAATTTCTGAAAGAGAAGTTACTACAATTTCTTTCTTCTCAGAGTTTGCTAGGCTATTACTTGTGATTTTTTTTTCTCCCATGTAATCTACAGAATCAGCTTGTTAAGTTTCATATATAATGATTAGAATTGCATCACATTTCTAAATTAACTTGAAAAGATTTATATCTCAAAAATAGTGGCTTTCCATTTAGGAAGGGACTATCTGCATTTACTGGATCATTTATTTTTTTCCTAGAGATTTATAATTTTCCACCTATGAATCTTATGTTTTTGTTAGGTATCTGGTAATTTTTCTTTTTGTTGAGAATAGGTTCCTTTTTTCTCTGTTTCATTCTTTAATATATTGTTGATAATATATAGGAAAGCATTGATTTTGCTCCGCTAATTTTGAATCTAATCCTCATATTGAATTCTTTATTGATTCTAGTAATTTTTTCCTGATTTCTAAGACAATTTCTTATTTGCAAATAACTATACCTGTGTCTTTCCTTTATAATTATATATATTATTCTTTTCTGTCTTACTGCATTAGTTAGACTCTCCATTATAAGATTAAATAGCAACCACTGCTGGGAGCAAATTTGTCTTATTTCTAACATTAGGAGGAATGACTATAATGTTTTATACCAAGTATTTGCTCTTGGTTTACGCTAACCTTTATCAACTTAAGCAAGTTTCCGTCTATTGCTAGCTTGCCAAGAGTTATTATTTACTTGTTTTTTATTAAGAGTGATGATTGAATTTTAGCAAATGCATTTTTGCCCATATTGAAATGTCATGAGTTCTACCCCCTTTGATCTATTTATATAGTGAATTACATTAATGGATTTCCTTGTGTTGAGTCATCCTTGCATTAACAATAGTTCTATGTGCCAGGAGCTATGTTAAACACAGTAATTAGATGAATGTGCATTTAAGACTGTTGTATCTTCTTGATGAACTGACCTTTTTTTATTATGAAATTTATTATTAACTGGACTATTTAGTGCATTCTCAGTCAATATAACTATTCATGTGGTTGCATTTAATTCTACCATCCTGCAATTTGCTTTTTATTTGTCCCATCTCATGTGTGTTTCTTTGTTAGTTCTTTTCCGCCTTCTTGGTCCCATAAAATATTTTTTTAGTACTCCATTTTATTGTTTCTTTGGTTTCCTGCATGTGCGTGTGTGTGTGTGTGTGTGTGTGTTGCATGTGTGTGTATTAGTGATTGCTCTAGGGATTCCAGTATACATCCTAAGCTTATCACAGTCTACTTCAATTTAATATTATAATGTTTCATGTAGAATATAAGAAACTTCCAAGTGTAGAATTCCATTTAACCCCCTGCAATTCTTAATGCTATGGTCATGTGTTACCATTACATATGCTAAGAATATGACAGTGCATTATTATGTTTACTTGAACCAGTGAATTACGTTTTAAGGAAATTCAAAGATAAGAAAATAAAATTCTTATTTACCCACATATTTACCATTCCCAATTATCTTCATTCCTTCATCCTATCATTCTAAATTTTATCTTCAGCCCAACGAACTTTCTTTGGCATTTCTTTTAGTGCCATGACTACTATCAGGTTATATTCTATCAGGTTATATTCCTTTCAAAATATTTTTTTTACCTCCATTCTTGAAGATTCTATCAGGTTATACTCCTTTCATAATATTTTTTGACCTTTATCCTTGAAGATTATTTTGAAAGATACACTGCTGTGGGTCTGTAGAATTCTTTTTTTGCCAAGTTTTGAATATTTGTGGTTATTATTTCTTCAGATAGTTCTGACCCATTCTTTTTTTCCTTTTCTTCTGAGGTTTCAATGACATATAGGAAAATGATACCATTCCACATGATACTGAGGCTCTGTTCATTTTAGAAAACAGAAAATATAATTTATTCTGTTTTTCAGTTTTGATATTTTCTAATTAATCTATTTTCAGGTTCTTGTACTTTTTATTCTGAGATTCCAATCTCCTCTTAAACCACTGAGGGAAATTGTCGTTTCTAGTATTTTTAATTGAGACTTTTACACAGCTTGTATTTCTCTTTTGAGATTTCCCACCCGTTCGTTACATCCATTTTTTCCCCTTAAATCCTTGAACATGTTTACAATCACCATTTTTTAAAGATTTTATTTTTAAGTGATCTCTACACCCAAACATGGGGCTTGAACTTACAACCCTGAGATCAAGAATCACAAGCTATACTGCTTGAGCAAGCCAGGCACCCCTATAATCACCATTTGTAAAATGTGTCCTAACTCCAAAATTTGAGTCATTCTCAGGATCTCCTTTGATTGTCTGCTTTTTACTTTTTTTTTTTAGTAGGCTCCATGCCCATTATGGAACCCAATGTGGGGTTTGAACTCACAATGCTGAGATGAGACGTGAGCTGAGATCAAGAGTCCAACGCTCAGCTGACAGAACCACCCAGGCACTCCTCGATTGTCTGCATTTTTTTAACATTGATTATGAATTCCATTTTCCCACTTCTTTGCCTATGTAGTAATTTTTTAATTGTATGCTGAATGTTATGGATGATATATTGTAGAGCATCTGGATTATCTTGTCTCTCATTTAAAGGTGTAATGTTCATTCTGGTTCATTCTCTTCATTTTATGAAGAGACTTCATTTTATGCTCTGTTTGGGTAAATCTACATTGATTTTGACTTTAATCCTAGGATATGATCTTATTCCTTACTCCAGAAGAGTGGTCTTTCTGTGGTCTCAATTGAATGTCCAGTGGGCTCAGTAAAGTCTTTCTACCATAGTTGGATCACAACTTCAATTTATGTTGGCACTGCACAACTTCTGGCATTTCCATTCATTTCTTAGCACCACAGCAGTTGCTGTCTTGCAGAATCATAAGATCTTACAAAATCTTAACCTATACAGGAAAGCCCAGAGCAGCTCCTACCCAAAGAGCTAAGAAGAATCTCTACAGAGACTTGGGAGACTTCCCTTCTGTAGAGCTCATTTGTCTCTGTAGTCCTACACTGTGAATTCCACCTGCCTTTTCATCCCTTCTGTTGCAATTTCTGCCTCAGCTCCGTATGACTTGACATTCTTCACTTGGGCTCCACTTTGTGCCAAATTCAGGAAACTGCCCCCAGACATAAAATCAGGTTAAATAGGGTGCTCACCTCATTTATTTCTTGTCTTGCTGAGACTATAGTCCTGCACTGCCTATTTTCCAATGCCTAAAAGTAGTCACCTCACGTTTGGTTCAGTTTTATAGAATGGTAAATCCAATAGCAGCTCCTCCATCATGACCTTGAAATAAACTTGTAATAGAGAGGGGTGCCTGCGTGGCTCAGTCAGTTGGGCGGTTGCCTTCGGCCGGAGTCATGATTCCAGGGTCCTGGAATCAAACCACACGTAGGGCTTGCTGCTCAGCAGGGAGTCGGCTTCTCCCTCTCCCTCTGCCCTCCGCTCCCCCTGCTTGTGCTCTCTCTCTCTCTCTGTCAAATAAATCAATAAAATCTTTTTTTAAAAAAAAAAACCACTTGTGGGGCGCCTGGGTGGCTCAGTCGTTAAGTGTCTGCCTTCAGCTCAGGTCATGGTCCCAGGGTCCTGGGATCGAGCCCCACATTGGGCTCCCTGCTCGGCAGGAAGCCTGCTTCTCCCTCTCCCACTCCCCCTGCTTGTGTTCCCTCTCTCAGCGTGTCTCTCTCTGTCAAATAAATAAATAAAATCTTTAAAAAATATAAAAATTAAATAAAAATTAAAAAACCACTTGTAATAGAGAAACCTAGTTGGTATTTCTCTCTCTTGTTCTTATGGTCTCATTCCCTCTCTCCCTGTCTCTCTCTCTCTCTCTGTCTTTCACACACACACACACACACACACACACACACACACACACAGCCATCCTTTGGAATAATAATACTTCCCACTTTTTTCTTTCTTCTCCAATGGCCTCATTTTAAACTGGTTATAATTTTTAAAAACATGTTTTAATTTATTCTCCAGTAATGTCAAGAATGAAGTTACTGATACTGACCCTCCTGTTCAACATAAAAACTTTATCACTCTTCACTCCCTCCTTCTCCACCTCTCTCTTCCGGGAGGTTTTTAAAATTATATACATTTTTCTTTTTAAAATCCTTTGTTATAAATTGTACACAGTTTCACAACCACTTTACAAGCAATTCTTTAGATTTACATCTAAGTTTTTCTTGCTCACTGCTCTTTTGTCCTCAAACATGTCTTTCTCTTTATTAAATTCTTTATTTTGATTAGCTTTTGCTTGAAGGTCTACTTTAAGTTGTATTTTTCAAAAAGCATACGTGAGTCATATAATTTCTGAATTCTTTTAAATCTGAGCCAGGCTTTCACTTGCCTTTGCATTTAGATAATAGCTAGGCTTGGAATATAATGCTTTTTTTCCCCCAGAAGGCTATACATTTTCTCTGAGCTTTTCTAACACTGGTGTTGCAAATAAGGAGTCTAATGCCATTCAAACTTTTTTCCCCCTTTGGTGACTTTTTTTCTCCCAGCTAACTGCTTCCAGCCAAATCCACCTGGGTACCATTCCTTTTCATTATACCCACCTAATCTTTGCTAACCCTGTTCCATGTACAAGGCTGAATGTTTCAATTCAGAGAAGTTGCTTTCTTTTGTTTATTTGACTTTTGCTTTTCATTCATCTGCTACTTTCTCCTTCTGGAACCCATATAATCATGATATTAATTCTCATGCTTCAACATTTTCTGCCTCTTGATTTTTCTCTTGAATTCCCAAATCTTAAAAGTTTGTGCTCTGCGTTCTGAAAGAATGTCTCCTAGTTACTCTTCTTTTTATTCCCAAGACTTATTTTTTGCCTCTCGATTTATAATTTTTTGTAGAAGTTTGCACTTAAAAAAAACAATATACAATCCTTTTGAATCTAATTAAGAAAATTAGCTTCCCAACCCCTACATTCTTCCCTTTATTCTATGGGAAGTCTGTTTTACTAGAGATGATTTGCTCTGAATGTTCACGTTTGATCCCACTCATTTGAACTACCATATTTCTTAATTTATCTGGAAATTTTTCTCGTAACCTTACAGAAGAATTAGTTTTTCCAGAACATACAGCCTAACGTGAATAGTGGCTCCTCAGTGCTCCCTTATTCACTCCTACCTGTTTCATTTCCAGTTAAAACTCTCAACTTCATAAATATAGTGACAAGTTCCCAAAGGTAATACACAAGTGACCTTTTCATATTCCTTTTATATTCCCTGGATTGTTTCTTTCTGAAACGGGAAAAAGGAAGGGATCAAACATGTGATTAGGATATCATCTTTGTCACAGAAGTTTATTTTTCTTAGACCATGACAAGACAAATTTTCCATTTGTATTGTATTATATTAAGAATAGTAAAATTCTTTAAGAGAAAAAAATGGCTATACATGTTCTTTCCTTACAGAGAAGCAGGGAAGTTACCTTGAGGCCATCATTCTTACTAAAGAGGGGGGGGGTGAAATCTTAAGTTACTTTCCCACCACTAAAGCATTTTGAAATACTTTCCTTGAAACCACCTTTTACAACCTTGAATTTGCTGTGGACTTCTGTGTCCAACTGCCCAAAAAAGGACAGGGAAATATGCCCACGAAAGTTAACCTCTGCTGAATACAACCATGATGTAGAAGAAACCCTGGGAACATCTGCATTTTATCCTGCCAATATGTTCTCTCTTATTCTAGAAGCACAGGATGTCTTCACTCTGTCAGCTGCAAAAATATTATCTCTCTGCAGGAATGAAACAAGTGTGGAATATATATTATGCTACCACATTACATGCATACCTAAGCAGAAAACAAAGAAAATAGCCATTTAATATATAACTCAATTCTGCCTCCAGGGACAGATAAAAATTTTTATTATAATACCCAAATGGTAGAGTATGTAAATATACACAGGAAATGTGATAGGGCTAAGTCAGGCTCTTTTGGCTAGATGCTGGTGGCTAAAAATTTATCATCTGACACCCATCCGAATCTTGCCTTCCCATAGACATGAAGTAGGCTATATTTTTTATGAGGGCCAGGAATTTGGGGCGAGGGAGACCAAACCCATCACCATTTTTCAGCAGATCATTAATTTCTAAATGTGTGTGGAAAATAACTATCGGCTGATATCTTCCAGTTTCATTCAAACGTTATACCTTATACAGTTTGCTTAATAAATAACCAAGATAGTAAAAAAAAAAAATAATGACAGTGACTAAATTGGTAATTTAATAACTTCAGATGATTCTAGAGGCTTAGTGGTGTTTATCCTTTTTGAAATCAATAACTTTTCATTTGGAATCTTAAATCCACTTTAATGAGCATTCTGCTGGCGGCAGTTTTATTTAGGATGTGAGCTTATACAAACAAAAGTAATGGAGGCTTTTTCCTAGATAACAATTTACAGTTAACTTTGCAGATCACATGGCTGATTTGAATGTATAAATCTCTGCAATCCCATTATATATGCTCCTCAAACATTTTAAATGCTTTTAACCGGAGAAGAGGTTATAGAGGAAGAGCATTGTCAAGGTGGGGAAAACTTCATGTTTCTCAGTTAGTGGCAACATGTCTGAAAGGGCTCTTCTAATATTGATTCTATTTTTGAAAACCCATACAGAGCAATAACACAACTTTCTTACAGGGAACAAATGGAAAACATCCTGGGATAATATCCCTAGCTTTCTATACAAATGGCATGAATTATCCAAGTGTAATATTTATCAACACAAAATAAGCTATTCCTTTGTATCTTCTCCTGTACTTACTCTCTCACAATGTCTTCCACACTGTTTCCCTCTCTGTAGAAAACCTTTGGGGTCATGGAATGTACCCATATAAAACTAATTAGAAACACCCTCCACAAAACGCGGGGCTAAATCTATTGATATTGTAACCCACATTACTCTGCCTCTGTGCCCCAGAGATTCAAGTAGCTCTGGAAGTCTCCAGAGGGTGTTCAGGAATGAAACTACAGCTTTTGGGGTCATCGTTGTTTTCTGTGAGATGCTGTCCTCTGTTGCACTAACGTTCTCTGGAGGCATTTCAAAGCTATCATGCCCTTAAAGCCCCAAAACTGTGCTGCATTCCCTTCATAGTTTACAAAATGCTTTATAAAAACAATGATTTCACCTTCTGTTACAATTCCGCTTTTCATAGAGGCTCAAAAACTAGTGAGGTTTCCCTACCCTGCCGCTCTTACAGGGGCCGTCTAACAAAACCCCCCTTCTCTCCTTAAGCCAAAAAAAAAAAAAAAGTGCAGATTATACTAACGGATATTCAGGCAGATTCCAAACCCCAGTTTGGGCTAGAGGCCATTTCCTCATTTGTAAATATCTGAAGGTCACCCTCTATTATTGAATGACCTGTTGTTGCTTCATGCATGTTCCCTTGCCAGGCATTAGTAAAGCCCTTACCCGAGAATGAAGTTAACACAGAGGAAAGCACGTCAGGAGATGAGGAGAGACCTCCACCCACCTCATCTGAGCTGTGAAACCAGCATCCACCTTTGGTCTCCGCAGTTATGTGTGCCAATAAAGTCCCCTTTCTGCTTAAGTCAGTTTGAGTTTGGTTTTTATGTCACTTCCAACTGAAACAATTTTGACTAATATACTAATAATTACCAAATTTTATTGGGTTATATAAATATCATCGCCTCAAGAACTTGTAATAATGCATCCCAGAGATTTCCAACCGTGAAAACTATAGCCTGATGAGTGATTTAATTAAACATGTACATACAGATCACTCCCCAAACCGCATATACTGAAATGAGGAGAGACAAATTTGAAGAAGAAGGAAAAAAAGCTTGCATTTGAAAGGGTGGATTAAGGAGAAGACATCTGCCCAATGTTCAGGACTGGGAAGATAAATGATTCCATTTTATGTTGTTATTAAATTGTATTACTCTTCATTAAAGTTAAATGCATTTAGAGGAATTAAGCTTATCAAAAACTTGGCAGTGCAATATAAGCGATGATTCTTTGTTTATTTGACGACATCCTCCTGTGAGTTGATTCACAATTTTAATTTTGGAAAACAATATTTCCTTCACAGCGACTGACAGAATGATGTGAACTGCTGCATCATTTTGCATGAAGTCATATCGATTATGAAAGCAAACAGAAGCCAAGTGACTTAACTCATTTCTCAAGGGGCATTATGACAATAATGTTTCTATATTATCAAAGGGGATCACATCAACTTAAGAACTGAAATTAGCCTCAGTTAAGGGGAAAAAAAAAAGACCTGGATTCAGAGCCTCAGGAGACAATCGCCTATCCTTTTTAAGGTAAGTATGATGGAATTCGATAAAGACAAAAATTCTAAATATTTTTTAGTGGAAAAAACTATTTTAAAAAGTGTGTATTAAAAATATGCATCAGCATTGGGCGCCTGGGTGGCTCAGTCGGTTAAGCGACTGCCTTCGGCTCAGGTCATGATCCTGGAGTCCCAGGATCGAGTCCCACATCGGGCTCCCTGCTCAGCGGGGAGTCTGCTTCTCCCTCTGACCCTCTCTCCTCTCATGCTCTCTCTCTCACTCTCTCTCTCTCAAATAAATAAAGAAAATATTTAAAAAATATGCATCAGTATCAAGATCCGACTATGGACACCATGGTAAGCAAAACAAATACACGAGAGAGCTTACAACTGAGTGAGAGCAGAAAGCATTAAATCAATCACAGAGAATTGTCATTTCTGTTGGGGTAAATATTACCAGAGAAATGTGCCTATTGCCCTAGAAGCCCATACTGGGGCTTTACTCTAAGCAGATAGACCAGGAAAGGATTTCACAAAGAACTGATGCTTGAAGAATGAATACACACTCAGTAAGTAAAGACGGAAAAGAGCATTCCAGTGAGAGGGAGAAGCCACAGGTGTAGGGAAGAATGGGTAGGAAGCAGAGATCTGAAAGGGACTGAGCCCAGGATCCAAGGACAGGAGGTGGAGCATAAGGAGGCCCAGGCTGTGCAGAAGTGGGCAGTTTCCTGTGAAAATGGTGGGCAGACTTTGAAAGGTTTTTAGTGGGCCTTGGTAAGATCCAAAAAAAAAAAAAAAATCGCTTTGGCTTCAAGCTGGATAAGAAATGAGTGGGGTGGGGTGGCGGGGGTGGAGTCAGGATCCAGGCAAGGGCAAATGGTAGCTGCAGGATGGGAGTAGGGGTGAGGACAAGTTACAGAAAGGTAGAGAATCTTCATGGCAGCTTATCCTCAACCTTTCTTGAGAATCAGCATCATGAAATGTGACTGAATCTTTCCGTTTTTTCACAGCTTTGCATCAGGGAAAATTCCAAACATATGAAAAAGTAGAATAACATAATGAACTTGACATCAAGCTTCCAGTGTGTCCAACTCGAGGCGAATCTTGTTTAATCTATATGTATCTCCACTTACTTCCCCATTCCTACACCCAGGTTTTAAAAAATTTATCAACACATCAAACCCTCCAAAAAGTTTTGAGAATAGTACATTAATCACCAATTTATCATTCAGGTAGATTCCCTAACTGTTAACATTTTATTAACCTGTCTCTATGTGTGGATATATGTGTATTTATACACACACACACACAAACACACACGTCATATCTATCACCTAAGAGCAATGGCATTCTCTTACATAGTTACCACAGTCAGGAGACCTAACATCATCTAATAGGCGATCCATATTCACAATTACCTGTTTGTCTCAACAATGTCCTCTACAGCTGCTTTTCCTCCTGATCCAAAACCCAGACGAGGTCCACACATTGCATTTCATTGACCTGTCTCTTTAGTCTCCATCAATCTTCAAGAGCTCCTCGGCCTTTCTGTCTTCTGTGACATTGATGCCTTTGAAGGGTGCAGGCCAGCTCCTGTGCAGGGTGTCCTTAAACGTGTGTTTGCCTGATTGTTTCCTCATGATTAGATTCAGGTGAAACATGTTGGCAGTACCTGCACATAGACAATGTTTTGTCCTTCTCTGTGTGTCACATCAGGAGCCGTATGATGTCAGCTGTACTGTTATTAATGATGATTCTTTCAGCTTTTCTACAGGTTGAATTCATATCCTGTAGACATAATCCATTACTGAGGAAACCAGACAAGGACTGCAAAATATAATTTCTATTTCCCCACAAGCCATCTTAATGTCAAGAGACATTAACACAGGTCATTTATACAGACAAAGCTTTGTCGGTTTTATTCACAAAAGGTGCACATAGATCATAAATAGACAGTGACAGGGAAGGAATATCCTGCAACGATTAGAGGAAATTGGCATCCTTGGGAATTAGAATCGTGAGAAGTAAAGCATGGGGTGCAGTGAAGCCCATAGCCTCATGAGCCAAACTGTAGGGGACATCATCGGGCTCTACCCTACCTGTGTGACCTTGGGTGAGTTACCCTGATTGTCTCTGCTTGCACATCTGTAACATGGGAAGTCATAGAACTCATCCTACATGGTTGGCGTGAGCACTGAGCTGCTACACACATCTGGAACACAACAAGGTGTGAGGATGATGATGATGATGATGATGTTTCCAGTGAAGGACCACTGGCCTCCATGTGTTGACTAAAGGAAGACACCAGGTCTTCTTTATAAAAAATATTATCTGAGGGGCGCCTGGGTGACTCAGTCGGTTAGGCGTCTGCCTTTGGCTCAGGTCATGATCTCAGGGTCCTAGGATCAAGCCCCACACCGGGCTCCCTGCTTAGCGGGGAGTCTACTTCTCCCTTTCCCTCTGCCCCTACCCCCCACACACTCATACGCTCACTCTCTCTCTCTCTCTCAAATAAGTAAAATCTTAAAAATTATATATTATCTGAAATTTGGACCCTGTTAGTAATATAACCTGGTAAAATGTCATAATGTTTGCATAAAATCACGAACATCATCATCTAATGAGAACTACTCAGTGAAGAAGAGTTTTGATTTAACGATCAGATGACAAATGTTAACATTTCTCAAGTCATGGGCGCCTGGGTGGCTCAGTTGGTTAAGAGACTGCCTTCGGCTCAGGTCATGATCCTGGAGTCCCGGGATCGAGTCCCACATCGGGCTCCCTGCTCAGCAGGGAGTCTGCTTCTCCCTCTGACCCTCTTCCCTCTCGTGCTCTCTATCTCATTCTCTCTCTCTTAAATAAATAAATAAAGTCTTTAAAAAAAAAACATTTCTCAAGTCATAAGCACTAATCTTAACAATAAATGTGTCCAATCTCATTTCCCGTGGAGGATCTGATTACCTTCTGTTCCTTAGTGATGTATATGTGACCTGTGTCTGGTGTGAAAGCACATCTATAATACTGACATTCCCACAACAAGATCTAAATCACATACAGAAAAGGGCCCTCAGAGATCTACTCAAGAATCTAGTCTAGTCTTAAGATCACTCATAAATCTTAAAATTGCAACTTGTTTGTCAAATTTCAAAGATATTTCTCTGATTAGGCAATTCAACCATAGTATCTTTACTTCACCACCTTGTTTATGTATATTTGTGCGCATGGTGGTGCTGGTCCTGGCAGCCCTAGGCATTCTCCCTGGTCTTATCCCATTACCCTTTTTTGAAAAAATTACTTTATTTTCCCTATAGTATTTTCACTGCTAGTCATTCATGGCTTAATTTTTAATATACTTTTTTTCCCGCTAGTGTAATAATTATATTATCAAATAGAACAAAGGAGTTATCCTTAACTTTGCACTTTTAGGATTTGAGTTTCTCCTAAAATGTGTGACCATAGTAGAGATCTTTTTTTTCCTTAACAAGTAATGTAGAAAAAATTAAAACTTCTAAAAGTTAAGTGACTTGAGGTGTTATTATTTTAAGAAAAAGGAGATCAACTGACCTATATCAACACTTTCAAACAGAGAAATTTAAAAATTTTTTTTCATTTAAATTCATTTGATTAACATATGATGTATTAACAGTTTCAGAGGTAGAGTTCAGTGATTCATTAGTCTAATACCCAGTACTCGTGATATCACGTGCCCTCCTTAATGCCCATCACCCAGTTACCCCATCCCTCTACCCCTCTCCCCTCCAGCAACCCTCAGTTTGTTTCCTATGATTAAGGGTCTCTTATGGTTTATCTCCCTCTCTGATTTCCTCTTGTTTTATTTTTCCCTCTCTTCCCCTATGATCCTCTGTTTTGTTTCTTATATTCCACATATGAGTGAGATCATAGGATAATTGTCTTTCTCTGATTGGCTTATTTCACTTAGCATAATACCCTCTAGTTCCATCCATGTTGTTGCAAATGGCAAGATTTCATGCTTTTTGATGGCTGAGTAATATTCCATTGTGTATATATACCACATCTTCTTTATCCATTCATCTCTCAATGGACATCTGGGCTCTTTCCATAGTTTGGCTCTTGCGGACATTGCTATTACAAACATTGGGTTGCAGGTGCCCCTTTGGATCACATTTGTATCTTTGGGGTAAATACCTAGTAGTGCAATTGCTGGGTCTTAGGGTAGCTCTATTTTCAACTTTTTGAGGAAACTCCATACTGTGAGAAAATAAAATTTTAAAAAAGTAATACAATATTTACTTTGTTACCATATTATAGCTTGTTCGGAAGTCAAGGTAGGGTAGAAACATCTAGAGAAAACAGAAAGAGAGGAAGGGAGCAGGGAGAAGTAAGGAGAGTCAAAGGGACAGAACCAATATTGCTGACGCCTGATTCCACAAATCTCCCCCTACCCAGGGTTTACTGCTTCCATCCTTCTATTCCCTCCATCACTCTCAGGCCTGCTTCCCTAAACAGCCCCCTCTGACCTTCCCCCTGCTCAAAAATCCAGATTTACATCTCCAACTCAGTCTACCTACCTACACCCCAAACATACACTAAAGGTTTTCTTCTTTTTCTTCTTGTCTTTTATTTTTCAACTGTTTTCCTCCATTTGTCAAAGTTCACTTTTATCCCAGGCATTGATTTTACAGTCACGAAACCCAGATGTACAAACATAAAACTCCCTTTATTTCCTCAAAACTGACAAAGCTCACAAGCCCCCACTTCCACAGATTGAAGAATACCTAACTTTGCCCATTTAAGGAAAACTCAGGTACTTCTGAGTCTTGTTGGCTAAATACATTGTTGATGTGACATTCACACTCATTTCCTTCTGCTCTTTCCATCAATCCTCTAAATTTGGGGGCTGGGGATAATAATTATAAGGATGGAACAGCATTTGCTACAGAGAAGAGGGAGCTCAGCCTAGAGGAGAAGACAGGAAAATTAGTCAAATAAGTGCCCAGTTACAATACAGTTTCTTAAAAATGTTATGGGACCACAGAGTGAATTTAAAGAAGCACAGAGGGGCAGACAGAAGCCTTAACTCAGCCACAAGGGGCCACAGACATCTTCTGAGAGGAAGCTCATTTTAAGTTTCATCTTCAAGGGTGAGTAGGAGTTAGTAGGTTTAAGAGGATGGGAAAGGAAGTGTCAGGGCACATGAGCTAAGGCATGGAATCACGGGAGAGTGTGACCTGCGTGGGAGATGAAACAGCTCTATCATGGCTGGAGCACAGCGACTGTTCAGGAGAGCGGGTAGGAGAGGAGTCAAGAGAGGTAAACAGACCGCATGTCAAGCCTAGGAAATGGGATCGTACCCTCTAGCCCTGGAGTCGGCACCCAAGACAGGAAGTCCAAATCAGTCGGCTGCTGGTTTTGTAAACAAAGTGTTACTGGACACAGCGGAAAGACAATAAAAGACAAGAAGAAAAAGAAGAAAACCTTTAGTGTATGTTTGGGGTGTAGGTAGGTAGACTGAGTTGGAGATGTAAAATTGACTGTAACGTTGAATTTCACGTATTATCTGTGGTTGCTCTCCTGCTACCATATCGGAGTTAAGTAGTTTTGACAAACTGTATAGCCACCAATCCGTAAAGTATTTCGTATCCAGCCCTTTACATGAAAAGTTTGCTGACCCTGCTCTACACCACCTGAGGGGTAAACTCGCCCTCTTTAAGAGTATGCATAGACCCGCTTTTTCCGCCATCTTGGAGTCTGTGGAGGCCTGCTGGGAACAGGACTCCTATGACGCCAAATAACGTCTGGAAGGCTGTGGTCCAAGGCCATTTTTGCTGGCTATAAGCGGGGTCTCCAGAACCAGAGGGAGCACACAGCTCTTCTTAAAATCGAAGGTGTTTATGCTCGAGATGAAACGGAATTCTGTCTAGGCAAGAGATGTGCTTATGTGTACAAAGCAAAGAACAGCACAGTGACTCCTGGTGGCAAACCAAACAAAACCAGAGTAATCTGGGGAAAAGTAACTCGAGCTCATGGAAACAGTGGCATGGTTCGTGCCAAATTCCGAAGCAACCTTCCTGCTAAAGCCATTGGCCACAGAATCCGTGTGATGCTGTACCCCTCAAGGATTTAAATTTAATGAAAAGTAAATAAAGGTGTAGATTTGTTCTCTTGTAAAAAAAAAAAAAATAGAGTATGCATAGACCCGAAGTAGCATTTGGATATCTTTAGCATATTACTATTTAGATTTGTACAAAACTAAAACTACGTGTGAGCATCTTATGTCTACAGCTCTTACGCAAGTATAAACATCTATACATTAAACTTAAAGTAACGAAAACAATAACACTCAAATTAATGATATTCAATGTGACCGATGATACCAATGGTGTGGAAACCGATTTCCACTCCTAACATCAGACTCACTGTCCCAGTACAGGTTTGTTTGAATTCAGCAACTTATACCTTTGGGGCCATGGTTTCACTTATTTAAACTAGGATAAACCCTTTGTTAAAATAACAAAAGACAGTGACTTCATTGAACTTTATAAGTCCCAAATGCCTCATATTGGAAGACAAAATCCCTCTGCCTTCTTTTTTGGGGTAGGCTATTGATAATTATAGTAATGCCTGTTGGTACCATAAAAACACAAATGCCTGGGCAGGCACAGAAATCAATTGTCAGCACTCACTTCTAAGGCAGCCATTCAGGTGATTCACAATTGCTTAGATTTTGTAAATGTCATCTAAATGAAAGCACCCTGAATGTGAAAATATCACAGAGAGCTGCGCATCCCGGCTGGCACGTGAAGCTATTCACAAAGTAAAACCTAACATAGGATACTTACTGTGGCAACAACAAAATGGCTAAAAACAGCTAGTCAATCAGAGAAAGACATGTATCATATGACCTCACTGATATGAGGAATTCTTAATCTCAGGAAACAAACTGAGGGTTGCTGGAGTGGTGGGGGGCGGGAGGGATGGGGTGGCTGGGTGATGGACATTGGGGAGGGTATGTGCTATGGTGAGCACTGTGAATTGTACAAGACTGATGAATCACAGATCTGTACCTCTGAAACAAATAAGGCAATATATGTTAAGAAAAAAAAAAAGAAGAAGAAGATAGCAGGAGGGGAAGAATGAAGGGGGGTAAATCGGAGGGGGAGATGAACCATGAGAGACGATGGACTCTGAAAAACAAACGGAGGGTTCTAGAGGGGAGGCGTGTGGGGGGATGGGTTAGCCTGGTGATGGGTATTAAAGAGGGCACATTCTGCATAGAGCACTGGGTGTTATGCACAAACAATGAATCATGGAACACTACATGAAAAACTAATGATGTAATGCATGGTGATTAACATAACAATAAAAACATTTAAAGAAAAAAAAAAACCAGCTAGTCCAAACTGGGTGAGCCCAAGACATGGCAAGGACAAAGAGGGAAGAGTACAGATAAGAGAATATGCAGTGTACCACCTGGACAAGATTCTAACATGAGATGGTTGTGGGAAGGAAGGATGTGAAGGGGGATTCAGGAAAGACTCCCAGGTTTCTGACCCAGGAAAACACTCATTGAGGTGAGCAACACAGAAGAGGGAAAAAGTTGGGGAGGGAAAGACATTGAGTTTACTTGGGTGAAGGTTCCCGAATGAAGGTAGGTACATTGGACTGTAGAGTCATGAGTGAAGACTGACTCCGATGTCAAGATTTGGGAGCTGGAAAGAAACAGTGGTTGAAATATCCACATAGAGAAGTAGAAAGTGAGAGTTGGAAAGGTACTAAAAGATGCTTAATCAACAACTGACCACCAGAGACAGCGGTATAAATAACTACACATATGCACCCACAAATATACTCAATTCAGGATGATCTATGCTAACGGAATGAAACCGTAACATGCATCATAGGAAATACCAGTACAAAAATCACTTATATGCCTTTGGATGGGTACACAGAAGAGAGACGGGTTTGTAGAAGATTTACTTTTGCTTGCTAAAGCTTGGTCTGTTCTCCCAGAAGGCACATTAACTTGAATAAAATGCCAAAATGGTATGGAATGTGGTACTCACTGCTCGGTGCCTACTCAATTTCCATTCTCCTTTCTTCTTTACTAACAGAACCTTAATTTTTGTCAGGGTGGCAATGAGCACAGGTGAAAGCTACAATTCCCAGCCTCCTTTGCATCTACGAATGGCCATGTAACACAGTTCAGGCCAATGAAATATAAGTGAAAGTCACCAGATGGAGCTTGTGAGAAGTCCCTTTAAAAGGCAGGTAGACTCAGATGACTAGATCCTTTGTCCTTACCCTTCTTCCTGCCTGGATTCACAACGTTACAGGGGGAGCAACCATATTATGACCTTGACGTCCTAAGAACAGGGTAAGGATTAGTGAGTAGAAACACAGGAGGGGTCCTAGGGGCTACATGGAGCGCCAGTCTCAGCCTAGACCCCCAACTTCCAAATGTAAGAATAACCAAACCTCTAATTTTTTAAATCACTGTTTTCTGGATTCCTGTTCCTTGAGACCCAGTACAATTTGAGCTTACTAGAAACATAAAATAGCAAGAACAATTTTAAAGTATGCTTTAATCCCTTCCATTTTGAAATCACGTAAGATCATTTTTATTTTCAAGGCAAATGTGAAAATAAAAAATATTATTACCCTTTATGTGAAGTCCATGAAAAATGCTGAGATGAAGGAACTGCTTACCAAAAGCTACTTTCTCTTCTCAGGAATTGCTTCCTTAGCCTTTCATGCTTTCCTGCTGTCACTGCTGCTTTGGAATTCGCTGTTATGTGTAATAAGACTCCATCACAAATGTTTGTGGAAGAATCAAGAAAGACTCACTGGCGATCTTGGCACAGACCACAGTCAAGACTTAATCTCTGATCGCCTTCCCACGCTCCCCATCCTGTGTTCAGGCTCTCTTCTTCCCAGTTATCCATTCTCCTGACTCTACTAGCTGTTGGGTGGCAAACTTTGTGTTCTCCGTCTCTTGAGTGTGTCACAAACTTTAAATATTAAAGGCTAGGGAAGGAAGGAACTCTGACCGAAGAATCAAGAAGCCCGAGTTTATTTGGTCATTTATTCATTCCACAAACAGTTTTAAGCATTTTCTTTGTTTCAGGCACAGGGTTAAGCCTTAGAAACCAGGGATGAACAAGGCAGGAAAACCCTGGTCTTCAAGATGCTTACATTCTAATGGAGAAAAACGATAAATTCACAGATAACCAGAAAAATTACAGATACTGAAAAATGCTGTGAGGAAAAGACATGGGGAAGTGTGGCAGATAGTACCTTTTGGGGGGTACTTGGGGTATGGCTTTCAGGGAAGTCTTTTCTGATATGTAAGCAGACCTGAGGGAGCGAAGGTACCGGCCAGATTCCAAGGAAGAGCATTTCAGGCATCTCATTCTGAGATGAGAAAGTTTCCTATGTTCAAGGCAAAGAAAGGAGGCCACAGTAGCCAGAGACAGCCTGCAGGATGGAGAGTGACCCTAAGCGAGGCCAGTAGAAAAAGATCAGCTCATGGAGGGCCTCATAGCCACAGTGAGGAGATTAGATTTCAATCTAAGAGTACAGGAAGTATTTGACGCATTTTAAGCAGAGGAGTGACAGACTCGTTTTTTTAAATCACTATGGCTAATGGGTGGAATGTGGAATTAAAAATACTGATGAGGAGACTAGTGTATAAATTCAGGAGAAAAAAAGGGAAGGATGGATACTTTAGGGTTGGATCCCATATGTGAGGGGAGAGAGAGTCACCAAGATGGCACTCAGGTTTTTGGCTAGAAGGCTTGAATAGATGGTGGCTCTCCTTACTGAGATGGGAAAGTGTTCCAAGCATACCATGCCTGATCCTGGGCAATGCGGTCTCTTCACCTTAGAAATGCAGATATTGAACAAGATAGAATAGACAGCCTCAGATGGTTATTCAACACTACAATATCATAGTTCAGTTGGGTAATTAGGACACGATATACTTTTCTTGCTTCCAATTAGGGGAATAATACAAACTTTGGAATAACAGAGGATGGGGACTCCATTAAGCGGCCACAATGCTCCACAAAACCATGTGACTTTGGCAAAGAGATTCTCTGGGCCTCAGTCTCCTCGTCTGCACAATGGGATTATAAGACTGACTCACTTTGCTGGGCACTGTCAGGGACAAGAAGTAGCATTATGTAAGACAGCTAGAATATACCAGTGCGCCGGTAATCCCGCGTTCTCCTTTCCTGGCTGATGCAACACTTGGTCTTTCTCTTCTTTCAATCCCTTCACTTTGTGAATCTCTTGACTCGGGGATTTTCTTTTTCTGAGGGTGAAGCATCTCCAACTCGGGGGATTCTCAGAGCAGAATTTCACGTGTGTCCCTTTCTGTGATAGCCACTCAGCCCTGGACCTCTGTGACTTCTCACCTGGAAGGTGGGCATTGCCAGAGGAGGGCAACAGAGCCAACTCCAAGCCTGTGGGCTCCAGGTTACCAACCCTAGGGTTGCAAGCTTAACGTGGATGTATTCGCCTTTCCCGGCCCTCTAGCTCACCCGCTCCCTGATGACTGGGACTTCGAGAACTGGGTCTGAGAAGAAAGGGTGATGGGATTCTTCCGGCTGCTGGTGAGGGACCGCTCCTGCCTTGACCCACCAGCCATCCATCCGCCGTCTTGCAGCTGCTGGCCCTATTGCCTGACACTCAGGGAATGAGATGCGCATGCGTCAGGAAGGGAGATGATGGGCTTATGTGCTGCCCACAACACAGTTTTAGTTAACAAAAGCGAAAATGTTAACCACCATAAAAATTCACTAATGAATAGGCCCCGTCCTTTTTTAAGTACGCCTTTGTTTCTTTCCTTTTTTTTTTTTTTTTTTTTTTTTTTTTTCTTCTCTCTTTGTTTTTTTTCTTTCTTGAAAAAACCCAAATAATAGAATTCCCCAAACGGCATGTTTTTCAAAGATTTCTTGTTCTCAGATGGTTAAGCGTCTGCCTTCGGCTCAGGTCACGACCCCAGGGTCCTGGGATCGAGCTCCGCATTGGGGCTCCCTGCTCCGTGGGGAGTCTGCTTCTCCCTCTCCCACTCCCCCTGCTTGTGTTCCCTCTCTCGCTGGGTCTCTGTCTGTCAAATAAATAAATAAAATCTTAAAAAAAAAAAAAAAAAAAAAAAGCAGCTTTCTTTTTCCAGACGGAAAGCAGGCTTTTTGCCAGTCATTTCTGCCGTGGCAGCTGGAGGGCGGTGCAACTCTCTCTCTTTCTCTCTCTCCCCTCCCAAAGTCTCGCATTTCCTTCCATCCCGCTCTGGGCTAAAGCTCAGAGGGGAAGAGACACAATGGAGGGAAACGTGCCTACGCGGCCCCGGAGCAGCCGCAGGGGCAGGGGGGTGGGAATGACTTTGAAAAGAAACAAGCAACATCAAGTTCACAGATCACACGCCCTGGTCCTGTTGCTTCCTCCTCACTCACGCAGCATTAGCTGCCTTCACACCCTTGGGACACAGGCTCCCCCTGGCCTCAGCCTCTTCTACGCCAGGTCTACGTCTTCTCCCTACACCCCATTCTTCAAATTCTTTACACGTGAGCTCGGCCGGGCCTCACCCCTTGCACTCTGACGCACAAACTCACTCAGTACCTCCCTGTCTTTCCGCATCCCCAGCTCAGGGCGGCCCCCCAGATCTTGTGAGCTGGGACTGGGATATGGTGACTGTGCCCTGACAAGGTCTCTGTGTGTGACAAGAAGGCAGACTGTGAGGCAGAGCCTGATTGCAGAGAGGCTGGCTGCCGGAAAGCTGCCCAGCCCCGCAGGCGGGGAGGGCACAACCGGAGACTGACCCCAGAGACCACTGGCAGGCACAGACCCAGCCTGACGCATGAGCGCCCACGGTTCCACCATAGGTCACAGAAGACCGCTGGTTTTTGTGGGCAGGGCCAGGCATGGAACTGGAGCAGGGGGAGAGGGAAGCCACAATAACAGAGTCTGACATTTGCCGTGAGCTTTGTGCTCTCCAAAACTGAGGCACCTCTGTGTACCTGTTACTTCATGTAAGACTGGCCTATGTGACGATCCCCTCTTGAGAGGTGAGAAACTGAGCCCATGTGAGGGGTAAACAGACTGTTCTCATCAGACAGATGGTCATGACAGAGCTGGGTTAGAGTGCACTGCCGGGGTGAGGTCTTTACCCAAAACGTCATTGACCTGCATAGAATTACATATCAGGAGCAAAGTTATCATGTAGGATAGCATCTCTGATAGGGCTTTGCAAGGTAAACATTGGATTTCTCACCGTCTCAAATATCAAACACATTAGGCCCCTACTATGGCCCTTTAATATGTCCAGGCACTCCAGGGAACAGGGAAGGACAAGGAAAGAGATGAGCACTAAGACCCCATAGAAAAACAGGTGGTCAACAGGAGGGCCTCACCACCTTCCCCTCTACAGAACATGCTGGGCACCAACCTCTCACAAGAGGTTTCAAAGCTGGGATGGCCTCCCTCTCTTCCACTCCCTCCTCATTGAATACAGAGTCCTTATTGACAGAATGTTATAACTGCATGAGCCCATGGTGAGGAGACTGCAGACCATCCACTAGAAAAATTTGTTGGCAGGAAGATTCTTTCTCTGCAACTCAAACACAGAACACTTTTAATACCGTTCCCCTTCTCTGCTCCCTATAATTTTAAGGAAGAGAAAGAAAAGACCAAAAATCAAAGATATCTTACCACTGAGATATCTTAGTGGTAATCTATGGTTTAGAATGAGCTTTGTTTTTGTTTTTAAATTAACTCTCCTTTTCTAAAGGTCCCCCCCTAAAAAAAGTAGTGGAAATCAAGGTGAGGCATTACAGATCCTGTATTTTTATATTCACTCTAGTAGGTTTCAATACAATGTTTTGACTCCCTTTTAAATTTCTTTATGACCTAGATCAAGCTGCCCTGTTTCAGGTTACACATGAGTAAAAATTAAATTGTAGCTTCCATCTATATCACAAACATGTTATGTGGGCTGGTGAAGTAACCTACTCTAAGGCCATATTTATAGTATGGCTAAAACTAAACTCTACTTCTCTAAGATGCCAATACCTAAGCATCTTTGGTGTACTTCTTGAAACTGAGTCTGTTCATTTTTCTTTTAATTAGGATTTTATTTCCTTTTACTTAAAGATAAATCAGTAAATGACTCTAATGTCTCAAGCCAAAGTACATGCTAACAGTAATGTGAGTCATGAAGCCTGTTCACTGGTACAGATCACATTTCTTGTACCCGAAATGTTTCATCTGAGAAGACATTCAAGTAATTTGATTCCTTGCTGACCTCTCATATATACCATAGATTCCTATGAATCAGTCTTTCGAAGACTTGCACTTCAAGATGGAGCACTAAGCCAATGTGTTTACTTCTACTCCCTCATGGAATTCCCACAGCATGTATCATAAAGAAATACAGGCTGGAATAGAGTCATGACACCATTGTGAGTAGGGGGAAGAATAGCAGTGAGAAATATATTTTGATAAATTTCTCGGCCAACAAGGGAGAAGAAGGGACCGTAGTACTGGATAAACCAGAATGAAGGAAGCTGAGACCCAGAACACAACTGCAAGAAGGCTACCATGGAGGTGGGAGCCATTCTTTGTGGCAGGGTCCTAGGAGCCCCTAAATGTGTAGATGACAAGAAACAGGAGCAGAAATAGGATGCCATGCAGTCATCAATGTAATTAACTAAAGGACTATTTATGAAGTATCGGGTCCAGGTAGCACCTCCCACCCCATTCCAATCCCCTTGCATCAAAACAGCTAGATACTATGGAATTTGAGCTGAAGAAATGCTGGTTGCCCACTCCAGACTCATACGCTCTAAAGGGAGAGCGTGTCCGACCCACAAAGCTCACAGTCCGACCACTGGTTCTGCTGGTTAGTAGAGACACTTGTAAGAGAAGGAGAACCACACAGTAGCAGGGGAAAGCAATAACAGTAATCCATAGGACTGAGGCTTACTAACACTCAAAGAATCCAAAGCTAAGATGAGAGATTTGAGAAGGGACCCAAGGGAAATTTTTGGGTTGATGAAACTATTCTCTATCTTGATTATGATGGTAGAAACATGACTGTATATACTTATCAAAACTCATCAAACTAAATATCTTTAAAGGGTGAATCTTGCTAAATGTAAATTATGCCCCCCAAAAACCTAAACCTAAAAAAAAAAAAAGTAGAAGAAGCACAAACCCATGAAAGGAAAGAAGGCTGAAGTTGTTGACATCTGACTTGGTCTGAAACTGTCCTGGATGGTTTATCAACTTGTCTAACAGCACAGAGTTGTGACAAATGGAAGGACTGGCTCCATCTTAGCCAAGACAATAAACCCGTCTGATTAACTCAGAAACAGAAGGGAGAGAAAGTCCTATGTAAACCAAGTACCAGACAGTCCAAAGAATCTTACTTTATTTAATTCACAACACAGTGCTAGGACTGTTTGGGGATGTCTTACATCAGTGTAGGACATCTAGATAGATGCTCAATAAATAGGAACTAAAGGTCATGTAAACAAAAACAAAAGAGGCTTTGTATAAAAAAGGGACATACAAAAATAAGAAAGAATTCTGTAAATTTAAAATATGCTTGCTGGGGCGCCTGGGTGGCTCAGTTAGTGAAGCAACTGCCTTTGGCTCAGGTCATGATCCCGGAGTCCTGGGATCGAGTCCTGCATCGGGCACCCTGCTCAGCAGGCAGTCTGCTTCTCCCTATACCCCTGCCCCCTCTTGGGCTCTCTCTCTCTCACTCTCTCACTCTCTCTCAAATAAATAAACAAATAAATCTTTAAAATATGCTTGCTAAAGATTTTTATATGTAATAGAATGTTGAAAAATAAAATAAAGGAAATCTTCTAAAATGTTCAACAAAAAGAAAGAAATCAAGGATTTGGGGGAAAAGTTAAAATCATAGGGGATCAATATAAAAAGTCCTACAACCCAGCTAACAAATCTGAAGGACAGAACTAAGAAAATATATGGTGAAAAATAATTAAAGAAAGAGTAGTTGATAAGTAAAAACAATAAAATGTGGATTAGACATAAATATATTATCTGGCCATAAAAAGAAATGGGGTACTGATATATACTACAATATGGATGAATCTTGAAAACATTCTCCTAAGTGAAAGAAAACCATCAAAAAAGACCATATATTGTATGATTCCATTTATATGAAATATCCAGAATACAGAGAGTCATAGAAACATAAAGTAGATTAGTGGTTGGCATGGGATGGGGGAAGGGTGAATGGGGAATGATGGATAATGGGTTATGAGGTTTCTTTTCAGGATGATGTAAATATTCTAAAACTAGATAGTGGTTATGATTGCACACCTTTGTGAATATGCAAAAAACCACTTATATGTGCTTTAAAACAGTGAATCCTACGTCATGTGAATTAGACATAATTTTTAAAAAAAGGAATAGTAAAAAACAAATCCCAGAACTCAAAAAAAAAAACCCAAAACAATGAGATTTAAGTGAATATTAAGTAGAGCAAATATATAAATGCTCAGTCCCAAAACTGTCTTAGAGAATTGAACACCAGAAGAAAAAAAATAAAAATAAAAATAAAAATAAAAAAATCAAGAAAAAGTTATTTACAAAAAAACTGAAAAAAAATTGTCAAACTTCTCAACTGCAATACTGCCAGAAGACAATGGAACAACAGCTTTTCATAGTTCTGCAAGAATATGTTATTGACAAAATTAGAATAGGAAGTCAGACACCTATGAGAGTATCTTCTAAAAGAGTACTTTCCATTGAACAAATAGTATGATTAATAAGTTGATATATAAGAGTTTAAAGTAATTATCATAATTTAGTAATGGTCTCTGACCTCAGGAGAAAAATGAATGAACACAGTGAGAACTTTAACACAGAGATAGGAAATATAAAAAAGAGACAGTTAAAAAATATAACAAATAAAATGAAAAAACACTAGAAGGAATCAACAGCAGATAAAATAATGGAGAAAAATGGATCAGTAATCTGAAAACAAGATCCTACAAATAATCAAATCAGAAAAGCAAAAAGAAAAAGGAATTTTAAAAAGCAAGGACAGCTTAGGGGACCTCTAGAACATCAAGCATACTAACATTCACATTATAGGGATCCCAGAAGAAGAAAAGATAGAAAGGAACAAAAAAACCTGCTTGAAGAAATAGTGGCTAAAATCTTTCCCTAACCTGGTGAAGGAAACAGACATCCAAATCTTAAAAGCAAAGAGAATCCTGGGCTACCTGGGTGGCTCAGTCAGTTAAGTGTCTGCCTTTGGCTCAGGTCATGATCCCAGGATCCTGGTACCCGAGCCCCGTTCAGACTCCCTGCTCAGTGGAGAGCCTGCTTCTCCTTCTCCCTCTCCCCACTCATGCTTTCTCTCTTATTCTCTCTCTTGGTCTCTCTCTCAAATAAATAAAATTTTTAAAAATGTAATAAAAAAGAAGCAAAGAGAATCCCAAGATAAACCCAAACATACCCACACCAAGACACATTATAATAAAGTGTCAACAGTTAAAGATAAAGAGAGAATCTTAAAAACAGCAAGAGAAAAACAACCAGTTATATACAAGGGAACTCCCCCATAAGACTATCAGCTGGTTTTTCAGCAGGAACTGCAGACCAGAAGAGAGTGGCATAATATTTTCAAAGTGATGAAAGGAAGAAACTTATAAGCAAGAATATTCTACTCAGCAAGATTATAACTCAGAATTGAAGGAGAAATAAACAGTATCCTAGACAAGCAAAAGCTTAAGGAGTTCATCAACACCAAATCGGCATAATAAGACATGTTAAAAGCACTTCATTAAATGGATAAGACAAGGCCATAATTAGAAATAAGAAAATTATGAAAAAAATCTCAATGGTAAAGCTACATATATAGTAAATGTATTGGATCAACCACCTGTAGCCAGTATGCAAGCTAAAAGACAAAGTAGTAAAATCATCTAGACCTACAATAATTAGTCAAGGGATACACAAACTAATAAGAAGTAAAATATGATCTTAAAAACATAAAATGTGGGGGAGAACAAATATAGTGCTTTTAGAACATGCTTGAATTTAAAGTGAACATCAATTTATGACAGACTGCTATATACTAAGAAGTTATATGAACCTCATGGTAACCTCAAACCCAATATCTATAAGAGATACACATACACAAAAGAGAAAGGAATACAAACATAACTCTAAAAAAAGTCACCAAATCAAGGCAAGAGAGCAAGAGAAGAAGAAAGGAACAGAGAACTACAAAAACAACCAGAAAACAACAAAATGACCATAAGTGCATATCTATCAATAATTTCTTTAAGTGCAAATAGACTGAATGCTCCAATCAAAAAACACAGAGTGGCAGAATGGATAAAAAACAAAACAAAACAAGGCAGAAACATTTATTTGCTGTCTACAAGAGATTCACTTCAGAACTAAAGACATGAACAGACAGAAAATGAAAAGATGGGAAAAGATATTCCATGCAAATGGAAACAAACAAACAAAAAGCTGGAGTAGCAATACTGATATGAGATTCTAAAAACAGACTTTAAAACAAAGAGTTTAACAAGAGACAAAAAAGGACATTACATAATGATAAAGGGCTCAATCCAACAAGAGGATATAACACATATAAATATCTATGTACCCAAAATAGAGGCAACTAAATACATCACACAAATATTAACAGACATAAAGGGAGAAATTGACAATAATACAATAATAGTAGGGGACTCTGACAACCCACTTACATCAATGGGTAGATCATGCAGACAGAAAATCAATAAAGAAATTTTGGACTTAAATAACACATTAGAACAGGTGGGTTTAACAGATATATACAAAGCATTCCAACCCCAAACAGCAGAATATACATTCTTTTCAAGTGCATATGGAACATTCTCCAACATAGATCATGTTAGGCCACAAAACAACTTTCAAAAAATTTAAGAAGACTGAAATCATATCAAGCACCTTTTCCAACTACAATGGTATGAAATTAGTTCAAGAGAAAACTGGAAAAAATATAAACACATGGAGGCTAACCAACATGCTATTAAAAAAACCCAAAGGGCCAGTGCACCTGGGTGGCTCAGGCGGTTAAGCACCCGACTCTTCATTTCATCTCAGGTCATGATCTCAGAATTGTGAGATGGAGCCCCACACCAGGCTGGGCTTGGAGTCTGCTTAAGATTCTCTCTCCCGCCTCCCCCCACACCTTCCCCACTCTCTCTCTCAAAAAAAAATAAATAAATAAAAATAAAAACCAAAGGGCCAATAAAAAGAAAACCAAAGAGGAAATTAAAAAAAAAAAAACAAAAAACCCTGGGGCCCCTGGGTGGCTCAGTCGTTAAGTGTCTGGCTTTGGCTCAGGTCATGATCCCGAGGTCCTGGGATCAAGCCCTGCATCGGGCTCCCTGCTCGGCGGGAAGCCTGCTTCTCCCTCTCCCACTCCCCCTGCTTGTGTTCCCTCTCTTGCTGTGTCTCTCTTTCTGTCAAATAAATAAATAAAATCTTTAAAAAAAAAATACCTTGAGACAAATGAAAATGGAAACATAACAGTCCAAAATCTATTAGACATAGCAAAAGCAGTTCATAGCAATACAGGCTCACCAAAAAAACAAGAAAAATCTCAAAGAAATAATCTAACCTTACACCTAAAGGAGCTAGAAAAAAGAACAAACAAAGCTCCAAGTTAATACAGGGAAGGAAATAATACAGATTAGAGTGGAAATAAACGAAAAAAGACCCCCCCCCCGCCAGTGGAGAAGATCAACGAAAGTGAGACCTGGTTCTTTGAAAAGACATATAAAATTGATAAACCCATAGCCAGACTCATTAAAAAAACAAGAGAAAATCTAAATAAATAAAATCAGAAACAAAAGAGAAGTTATAACCAATACCACGGAAATACAAAGGATCTTAAAAGACTATTATAATTATATGCCAAGAAATAGGACAACCTAGAAGAAATAGATAACTTCTTAGAAACATAGAGTCTTCCACGAATAAATAAAAAATAAATAGAAAATCTAAACAGACTGATAACACAACTAAATCAGTTTCACACATGCAAAAAGTCTAAAGCCAGCCATTTCCACCAGTGAAATTCTACCAACCATTTAAAAAAAAATTAATACCTGTCCTTCTCAAACTATTCCAAAAAACTGAAGAAGAAACATTTCCAAACTCATTCAATGAGGCCAGCATTACCCTGATACCAAAAACAAAGACTATACACATACACATGCAAATTACAGGCCAATATCCCTAATAAACATACATGCAAAAATCCTCAACAAAATATTAACAAACCAAATCCAACAATACATTAAATGGACCCTATACCATGATCAAGTAGGATTTATTCCAGGGATATGAGGAAGTTTCACCATCTGCAAATCAATGTGATACAACACATTAAGAAAAAGAAGGATAAAAATCATATGATCATCTCAGTAGATGCAGAAAAAGCATGTGACAAAATTCAACATCCATTTATTACAAAAACTCTCAACAAAGTCAGTCTAGAAGAGACACAGCTCAACATAATAAAGGCCATATATGACAAACACACAGCTAACATCATACTCAATGGTGAAAAGCTAAAAGCTATCCCTCTCAGATCAGAAACAAGGAAAAGATGTCCACTCTCAACACTTTTATTCAGCATACTATTGGAAGTCTCAGCCACAGCGATCAGAAAAGAAAAAGAAAAGGCACCCAAACTGAAGAAGTAAAAATTTAACTATTTGCAAACGATATGATACTATATAAGAAAATCCTAAAGACTCCAAAAAAAACCCCTAAAAAATGAATTCAGTAAAGTTGCAGTATACAAAATTAATAAACAGAAATCTGTCACATTTCTATATACTAATAATAAACTATCAGAAATAGAAATTAAGGAAGTAATTCCATTTACAAGTGCATTAAAAAGAATAAAATTTAGCCTAGGAATAAATTTAGCCAAGGAGGTGAAATACTTGTACTCTGAAAACTGTAAGACAGTGATGAAAGAAATTGAAGATAACACAAATAAATGGAAATATATACTATGCTCATGGATTGAAAGAATTAACATGGTTAAAATGTCTGTACTACCCAAAGCAATCTACAGATTCAGTGCAATCCCTATCACAACACCAATGGAATTTTTCATAGAACTACAGCAAACAATACTAAAATTTGCATGGAACCACAAAAGAGCCCAAATAGCAAAAGTGATCTTGAGGGAAAAACAAAACAAAACAAAACAAAAACCCAAAGCTGAAGGTATCAAGCTCCTTGATTTTAAACTATACTACAAAGCCACAGTAATCAAAACAGTATGGTACTGGCACAAAAACAGACACATAGATCAATGGAACAGGATAGAAAGCCCCAGAAAAATCCCATACTTATATGATCAATTAATCTATGACAAAGGCAAAATATACAATGGAAAAAGATCATCTTTTCAGTAAATGGTGCTGGGAAAACTGGACAACCACAAGCAAAAGAATGAAACTGGACTGCCCCATGCAAAAGAATGAAACTGGACAACTTTCTTACACTATATACAAAATTAAACTCAAAATGGATTAAAAACTTAAATGTAAGACTAGAAACCATAAAACTCCTAGAAGAAAATACAGGTAATAAACTCAGACATACATCTTAGCAATATTTTTTTTATCTGTTTCCTCAGGCAAGGGCAATAAAAGTAAAAATAAACAAATCGGACTACATCAAACTAAAATGCTTTTTCACAGCCAAGGAAACAATCAACAAAATGAAAAGGTAATGAAAGAAGGTATTTGCAGATGATATAACTGATAAAGTGTTAATATCCAAAATATATTAAGAACACACAATAGCGAAAAATAGCAAAAAAACCTAATCCAATTAAAAAATGGGCAGAGGACCTGCATAGACATTTCTCCAAAGAAGACTTACAGATGGCCAAAAGACACGTGAAAAATGTTCATCAGGGAAATGCAAATGAAAACCACCATGATGTATCACCTCATACATTTTAGAATGGCTAGTATCAAAAAGACAAGAAATAACAAGTGTTGGTAAGGATGTGGAGAAAAGGGAACCCTCATGAACTATTGGTGGTAATGCAAAATGGCACAGCCTCTCTAATCTTCCACTATGGAGGTTCCTCAAAAAAGTAAAAATAAAATTACCATATGATCCAGCAATTCCACCTTTGGTTATTTATCCTAAAACACTAATTCAAAAAAATATATATGCACTCTTATGTTTACTACAGTGTTTTATATATATATAAGTTATATATATATATATATTTGAAATTCAGCCATACAAAAGAATGGGATCTTGCCATTCACAACAACATGGGTAGACCTACAGGGTATCATGCTAAGTGAAATAAGTCACACAAAGAAGGATAAATACCACATAATTTCACTTATATGTGGAATCTAAAAAACAAAACAAACAAAATGAAACAGAAATAGACTCATAGATATAGAAAACAATCTGGTGCTTGCCAGAGGGGCAAGGGTGGGAGGATGGGAGAAAGAGGGAAAGGGGATTAAAAGGTACAAATTTCTAGTTATAAAACAAATAAGACAAGGGGATGCAATATACAGCATAGGGAATACAGTTAATAATATTATAACAGCACTGTATGGCGACAGATGGTAGCTAGATTTATCATGGTGATCACTTTGTAATGTACATAAATATTGAATCTCTATGTTGTACACCTGAAACTAAAAAAAGGGGAAAAAAGTTATCTCAGTGGTAAAATGTAAACATTTGTGTTTCCATTCTCCTCAAGAAAAAGGTAAAGCAATTAGCAACTTAGGATAAAAGAAAAACAAAAACAGTTGTTCAAGAAACCAATGTGGGGCACCTGGGTGGCTCAGCAGTTAAGCATCTGCCTTCGGCTCAGGTCATGATCCCAGGGTCCTGGGATAGGGGCCCTCATCGGGCTCCCTGCTCAGTGGGAAGACTGCCTTTCCCTCTCCCACTCCCTCTGCTTGTGTTCCCTCTCTCGCTGTGTCTCTCTCTGCCAAATAAATAAATAAAATCTTTAAAAAAAAAAAAGAAAGAAACCAATGTACAAATATGAACTAAAGTATGGCATAATTCTGAAGAATTTGAGTGTGAAGCAAGAGAATCCAATGCCTTCAACACGCTCCCTTGAATAGTTTAGTGACAGAACTGCATTCCCTTTTCTAGGGATTAAACCACTTCACTTTATTTTGCACTTAATAATACTTATTTAGTAAAAATATGAGAAATGATATTTATTGATTTAAAGCTACAAATGTAAACAATAGAGAAAATGTAATAAATACAGGAGAGAGTAGAAGTTGAAGATAAATTCTTCATCTTTCAGAGTGGAGAGGCAATAGATACTGTCTAAACAGTATATTCAGAATACAAAAAATAGGCAAATTACTTTAAATTATAGTCATAACCATCAAGGACTAAAAACAGGAGTAACTAAAAGTGGAGTGGTTTCCTCTGAGGAGGGCACTAGGGGCTGGGATAATAGACGTTCACTTGTTATTTAATGCCTTTATATATTGTTCAATGTTTTGTCCTACTACATACAAGTATGACTTTTATAAATTAAAAAAATAAAGCAAGAACAATTCCCAAGCCTGCCAACCTAACTGGAATTGCTAGCGATATACAGAAAACATGACTAACAGTGGCTTAGATCATGACACTTGTTACTTGTTTCAAAAGAGATCCCGAGGTAGGTAGAGTGATTTGGTGGCTTGATGACAACAGAGAGAACCCAGCTCTTTCCATGTTTCTGTTCTACCATCCGCAGCACTGGCCATGGTCCCAACATGAGTTTTCTCACAACCACACCCAAAATTGAGAAGGAAATTAGCAGAGACACAAAGGACTAACTCCTACATGATAATTTGTTCTCATTTCTTTTCCAGAAACCACTGTCCCTTCTCCCTCAAATCCATTCAACCTCTACTTCTCTTACATTTTATTGGCCAGAAATAGGTCACCTCGTTGCCCCTACATCAGTCACGGGCAAAAGCATAGTTTACTTTTATTGGCTTATACCAATCTTATCTCATTACCTGAGACAGAGCCCATTGCTTCCTGAACAGAACCATCAGTGTTCTTTAACAAGGAAGAAGAGAAGATTGGCTGTTAGATAAGCAAGAACAGGGTCTACCAGGCAAATGAACAATTAACTTAACTATTCTCCCTCGGTGAGGAGATGGCTGCCAATAGATCTGTCAGAATCACAAAATCTGGATTCCCTCATACAAAAGTCAAGAAATATAGTCATGAGTCCCTAGTCCTATGTTGATTTAATGTGTATTAATCTTTTGAGATAAAACCATTAGTCATATGTTGGCATCCGCAAATTAACACTAGCTTCTGGGAAGAAACTGTTGAAAGAAAAAAAATCACATTACTGCATTTTTCAAAGGTTTAACATCAAAAATTTTTCAAGTGTAAAAACCCAGTCTGTTTGATACTGTTGAAATGATTAATTTTACAAATAGCTACTAGAAACAAGCACATCTGACAACCCAAAGAATTAGAAGAGGAGGCATTTTCCTTTCTGAATTAAAAAAAAAAAAAAAAAAAACATTTAGTCCCATCATTTCCATTTTCCCTCCCTTGTAGCATTTTATTGTCTCTGGCACATCTCTGAAGTCAAAGACTTTCCTGAAGATTCCATATATCAGACACTTATTGGCTTGTTTTTCAGCAACTCTATCATGGCTGATTTACTAATATATCCTATAGACTTTCTGTGAAATCTACACAGAGAAAGCCCATAATGCCTCATAATTCCCACCTCTTTTAGGTTAAAGACTTAATGCATAGATAGGATCTGACATATGAGGGCTGCTCACCAGTTCACTGTCAGAACAGGTCTGAATAATTAGCACCAGTAGCTCTTCTCTCCAGATATTAATCCCTTATATCATAAATGTCAAGCATAGCACTAAGAGGCAACTGGAAAACCTCTGAAAGGAGGGGAGCCCATAAATCATGGAGGTTTCACTCTATTTTCCTTCCATTTTACTATCAGAAAATAAACCCAGGACGGTGAGATTTAAAATCTCAGCCTCTTATTTATTACACATCACTGTGCCTTCCCTGAAGCCGTACCCTGGAGGGAGGGCTCAGAGGAGGGGGACCGCTCAGCTGGGGAAGGATCATGATGCATTCAGGCGGTAAAAGAGGTCAGAAAGAAAACAAAACCTCACAGCAAAACTCCGGGGCAGTTCTGGGGCCTTTATCCGTGACACCGTGCTGTGTGCACTTGGGACACGGACGCTGGTCAGTTGTAGAATGGGGGCTCAAGTGAGGAAGGTGTTGCTATCTAAAATACCTGCATCCCCTGCCTTACTCCTGCCCCTGCCCTAGTGGAGAAAACAATCTCTTTTATGGTTAGAGAACAAATGTGAGAACGAATGTTGTAATAAATTTTAATGAGCTAGCTAAGGACACCAGGCCCTAAATAAACACCCTATTCAAACGAGGCGCTCATTCCAACCCCACCTCCAACGACAGCTATGACTCTTCCAGCTGTAGTCATAGGGTCTCTAATTCAGAAAGGAGGAAGCCCTCCTTCCAGAAAAAAAACAAACTATTCTATCTTTAGAGAACTTTGACGATTCACAGGTTCCCATGATAATGAGCTGAGGTCAGTCTCCCCGAAACTCCTGTCAATTTATCCTATTTCTATCCTCCAGGGACCCAATGGGCAATTCTATCTCCTTTTTCTTCTGGAAGTCTTTTGTGTATTTGTAAATTGCTGTCTCAAACCTCCGGTATTTCAAGCTGACCAGCCCCACGCTCTTTAACAGTTCCTTGGGTGACAAAGTCGCATATTTCTGTATCTCATCTCAGTAATCCCCGATTTATAATGAAGAAACTAAAAATCCCCTCAGGCTCTCCCAGCCTGCACAGAGCAGAGCCAGAGTTCTTTGCCCCTGTGCCATCTTATACTCCAGAGCCATAACTATCACTTTCTGTTTTCTTGGGCTGCCTACTTTTGGTTTTTTTTTTTTTTGGATTGAGTTTGTTCCTAAATCTGTATCATTAACCCAAATATCTCTCTTGGCTTCCAGATTTTTCTCCAACTGCCTGCTGGACATCACCATTTGGATCCATCACTTTCTCTCCCAAATATGCTCCTTTCCTTTCCCACCTTCCCCAAATCAGAAAATGCTTTCACTATGCATTCAGTTTTCCCAAGGCAAAAGCCTAGAAGTCACTCTTGAATCTTCTGTTGCCTCCACACCCAAACCAACACCAAGTCCTGATTCCTCTTCCGTCTATTTTTCAGCTCTGCCCACTTGGTTCCATCTGAACTGTCACTAAAGGAGGTCACCAACATCTCTCACCTCAGTGACTGCAACACCCTCCTAACAGGTCCCTAGGCACCCAGTTGTGTTCCCCCCCACTTCTTACCTTCTTTCCACTGAAGCTGGTGGGAAACTTCCAATATGAAAATCTGATTAAGTGACTTCCTCGCTTCAGCATTTTCCATGCTTCCTCATCTTCCCCCCACCCCCCACACACAAACTAAGTTGAGTAAGTCACAAGGATGAAAGATACAGCATAGGGAATACAGTCCATGGTATTTTAATAGCATTCTATGGTGACAGATGGTGGCTACCCTTGTGGTCAGCAGAGCATAACACAAGAGTTGTTGAATCACAATGATGTACACCTGAAACTAATGCAACATTGTGTGTCAACTAAACTTCAATTAAAAAAAAAAACTATCCAAGTTCTTTTACCTGATTTGCAAAACCCTTCCAGACCCACCCTAGTCCCCCCTCTCCAATTTCATCTCTCATTATTTCTCCCACTCTTTATGTTATAGTCTTATAAACCTCCTCCCCTTCCCTCACTGTTTTATGTCATATTACCTCCCAGCCATTACCCATGCTATTCCCTCTTACTGGATCATTCTTTCTCTCCCTGTTGCCTGGTAAGCCAACTTCTACTCATTCTCCAGATTTCAGTTTTAATGTCATTTTCTCAAAGTGAACTTCCCTTAATATTAAAGCTATGTATTCCCTAGGATACTGCTTTTATTCTACCATTGCATACGTCATCCTTTATTTTTCTTTATTTACTTGCTTCCATAAGGAAAGGAATTATGTTTATCTTGTTTATCTTCAAATCCCCATCACTGAGCCAAGACAGAGTTGAAAAATATTTGTTGAACGAATGAATAAAGGAATGAATGACAGTTAAAATGCTGCTCAAATACAGTGGACCTAAGCATGTCCCTTTCAACACATATGTGTAAAGTTGGTAGTTTAGACTTCAGAGAGGATAGCACATGTATTCCTCAGTCATCTTCACGCTGTTAAGTTCATTTCCTCACTTCAGATGCTGAGATGTTTTTGGATCCCCAAGTCTCTCTAACTTACTATCTAGCATGTTAACTATCACTGCCAATTTAATGCTACCTGAAAACTTGATTGGCATGCCCCTGTATCTTCATCAAACAAGGACAGAGCCTCGTTACACCCATTGGACACCCACCTCCATTAATCAGCACCCATCGGATATGCTAACTCAATCAGGTTCAAATATATTACATTTTCGGTCAAATTCAAGAATGTCATGGGTAAACTGATCAAAGGACTTGGTGAAGTCCAAATAAAGACTGCTGTTAATTCTCTAATCCCATGGTTCACAATTCTTTGTTTGCCTATCACACTCACAGATAACACTCAGGTCATATCCCCCGGACATACTCAAGTTTTTGTGAAATTCCCGGAAGCACAGCTAGAACTCCACCTCTTGCTCTCTCATTAAAGAAATCACACTGAAGAGCAAGTCAATGAGATGTTAACAACAGATCTGGCAGACGACCTGGCTCTTCTGGAGTTGAGGCTTGGATCTGTGCCTGGAAGCTAGCCACCGAGCGCTCTCTCCCACTTCCATGGCATTCGTGTTATGGCATTCTGGCCTAACTCTGCAGTCTTCTTCCCATATAATACTCTATTTCTTCCTGACCCAGTCTCTGCTGGTCTCCAAACATACTGGGATGAAAAAAACTAGGTGGTTAAACTGACTCTATTAAAGCCAGCAGAGACCAAAGAGTGCAGGGAAATTTTACCTAGGAAACGAGATATTTTACCAAAACAATTGTACTATGGAAAGATGCATCACCTCACTGGCCTAGCTGGCAGCCTCTGAAAACCTAAAATTCACAAGGTGGTGAATATCAGGGTGGACCATGTCCCTAAATGAAGCCAAGATCAGTGAGAGAGACTCCATTCAGAGCACAGCCTCCTGGTGGCAGGGGCATCAAAGCACGTGAAGAAGTATCTGTCCATTCTGCTACAGAGAGGCTACTTGAATTGCTGGCACTAGGTAAGGTCTCTGGGCTGTTCCTCAAAGAAAACCAGAAAGGGACTTCCATAAGAGGATGGGTACACAGAGTGAGATACTGTGACATCCCAATTCCAATATATCAGGCTTGACAGACTAAAAGTCTATCTATACATGCAATCAGATCAGCAGCAAACGATGGTTGAAAAGTGCACTGAGAAAAAGAGCAAAAGCATAGGGATGCCAGTTGTCCAGGTAGGGAAGGAAGGTAAATTTGAGACTGGTATGAGGAAGGGCCAAGGCCTGGTCATCTGATGGTGGGGCCTTTTGATCCAAAAAACACAAAAACCTAAGAAAAGGGTAATCCAAGAGCTCATGAGACAGGGAAACATGACAGTTACCTAGTTGTGGCGGACACTGCCAGCTACCTCCCCATATCTACTCCCCTCTACCTCCTCATAAAAGAACTTTGAATTTTTAAAAGGAGGATACCTTGCTTTTCACCTAAAAGATTTGTTCCCAGCTTCCTTTTCAGTCTGCTTAGGACATAACGAGTTTTGGTCAATGAACTGAATGAAGAAGCATTATGTTGCAAGGTCAGGGAATCTTGTAAGGGAGGGGTGCATATTTTCTCTCCCCTTCCTCCACCCTGCTGCTTGGAATGAGGATGTAATGGCTAGATCCAGGCAGCCATCTTGGACTGCGAGGAGGCCCTGAGAATGAAAGACACACACAGAATACAGCAAAACAAGAACAGTTTCCCGGCACTATTGCTGCCACGCCAGCCCTGGATTGCCTTATCTCCAAGTTTCTTTTATATGAGAGAGATATAAACTATCCTGTTTAAGATATTATTTCTCAGGACATTGTTACTTGCAGCCAAATCTCTAAATCATTACTGCTCCCTCTTCTAAGTGTTCACAAAAGACTGGGGCTTAGCTGCCCTGTGTAGCTGCCCAGGTTTTTTGCAGAGGCCAGTTAGGTCAGATTTCACTCTTACAAGGGACCCCAAATGTAGACTTTTAAACTTTTCTTCAAATGAGATTATAAAGTCTTTAAGGGTTTCTGATGTTAAAAGCATTGATTTGCTTGATGTAACCAAAATGAGCCACAATGCTTAGAAACTTGTTTTGCCAAATGCTTTTTAATCCTAGGAAACCTACATAAAGAGAAGTGACTCAGTCCAAGGGTGACTTTGCTTGTTGCCATCAGCATCCTACCATTAGTGCTGCTGGAGCCTGTCTGAGACGTTTATACTTATATGCTCCCCCCAGCTGTTCCCTGAACAGAGGGTTTTAACACCTATGTTACTGGGTAAGTTCAGGTCTGATCACATAAACCCTTGTGTTTGAGAAAAGAGAGGAGGGCACAGAATTGCACAATGGTCCAGTTCTACCAAAGCGTGGAGAGTAGCGGGGGTGAGCCCGTGTCTTCAGTGGAATTTAAGGCAAATGGGAAGAGGCTGTGTGAGAAGGGAGTTGGACCCTCATTCAGGACCCTCAATGCCATCATCAGCCCTTGTTGAGATGCCTCTTACTTATCAGTACCCACAAACACAGCCCTCTGGGGCTATGGAGCAGGGATCATGCTCAAGGGCGATGCTCCATGCAAAGAGGTCCCAGAGAAACTAGAGCCATGCTACCATCTATGGGCAAAGATGTGGGATCACTGTAGACTGTGGGGCAAGACGCTCCTCCAGTTCCTGATGGGTTCCTACCACCCAGCTCAGGGAATGATTTAACCCAAAAGATTTTCAACCCCAGATTTTTTTACTCCAACCTTATGGAAAGCAAAGATTGTCTGCCCTGATATTAGAGAGGCAAAAGGCACACCTCCCCAAATACTTTAGTTCCCCTTACTAACACATTTACCTCTGTCATTATGAATGGGAATGTTCTAAAAATCTTTAGTTCCAATTTCTCTCCTCTTGGGATAAGTTTCATGGTTTTATAATCCATAATGTACAGGACTTGGGAGTTTCACTGACTTGTTCTAAACTCATTCATCTTCAAGCCCGAATATTGTACCTTTTTGGTCAAGTCAGTTCAGCTATCAGGTCACCATATCTACCAGTGACAGGGTCATTATTGAACTTGAACTAGAATCAAGCTGGCACTCACAAAACACACCAAGTCTGGCTTTAAGGACTGAGTGGCACTCATTCCTTTCTACCTTTTTAAGAACTCTACAGAGCTGCTGTCTGGGCCCCTGGACTCAGCTAGCTTACCATCACCTGGAGATAAAGCTGGGGGTATCTCAAGAAATTGTTCGGCAATCATTTGGTACCACCTTCAACAAAGGCAGATTGATTGCTTCTGTTCTTCTTCAGTGTCACTGTAACACTCCCTAGGCATCTGCCCTGTTTCCACAAAAAAAGTTACACTCTGCATCTTCAAATCAAGAGGCAAGTTCTCTTTATCCAAACAGAATAAAGCAAGCTCATGGGCCACACTGGAGCCACTCCTGCTGTCATGTGCAGAACTGAAATTTCCCCTGGTATGAAGATTTATTCTTTCTGACTCACCTCAGGCTTTTGCTTTTCTATGACCTTGAGCAATGTTATCACTTCTTCGGGGGATGTCTGAACCCAAACAGATAAATTTCTGTATCCAAAAGAAGAGAGCAACATGAGATTGAATGGAAGTATCTCCAAGAGGTTCCTGGATACTAAGAGTATCTCAGCTCTCCATATTTGAGCTTCATCCCTTTCTTTCAGCTATCTTAATTGGAAAGTTAAGGAAAGTGTGTTCAAGGGAAAAAAAAAATATTGTGTTTGGAATTTATGTGTGTAATTAAAATATTTTTTCTCAGGCTCCCTGGTCCTCACCTAACTGTAAATGGGTTTTTCTTCAGCTCTTAGCAATTCTCATCTGATAAACATTACAATCAGAAGCTCAGGCTGCCAGGGGACTACTGTAACTGTTCTGGAAAGAGTCACTATTATTCAGCTGGAAAAAATGGTTTCTCAAATATCAAGCAGGCACTGGTTGGTCATACATTCAATTTGGTCAGTCTGAAAAACAATGATATTATTTCTAGTCCCTGAGTGTTGCCACCTGGTTTCAAGTCATGTGCTGGAAGCCTCATCGTGTGATCTACAGAGGCTTAGGACAGATTAATTGCTCCGAGTTAGTGAGTTTTCTGTTAGCACTTTCCACATATAAAGTCATCCATGTCATCGAACACTTCGATTTTTTGTTTGCTAAAATACACTCAACATGGGTTCATGAGTTAGGGGAAGCCACGCAACTCAAGCCTCCAACGAATCTGAAGCACAGGTGACCATTAGAGCTGCTTATCTTCTAGAATTGCTGAGCAATCCTGATGCAAAGTGCTGTGCCAGATATTAAGGAGCTTCTACCTTCTACATTGGACAGTAAAAGCTATATAGGGTAACATGTTAGGACCCGCTGTTAACATCACTGTTTAACAAGCTCAAAGAATCAACAGAACATCATATGGGCTCCTTAACATGCTGCCTTCCTCTAGGCAGGATATTCCTGATCTTCATCAGGAAGGCTTTTTTCTCCAATATATGTGAAGTTCTTCTACAGTAAATTGTCAATTTGTGATTAGCCCCCCACCCTGAAAGGGACATTTTAGAAGCACACATCTGATTTAACTGTAAATCCATAGTTTTTCCTCTATGGAGCATCTGGAAAATATTAGGCATCATAAGTACTGTCATTTTAAATCAAGTCTTTTAAAGAAAATAGTTAATTCACAGAAATATCCATGTTGTTAATTCCCAGAAATATCCATGTTGCTTTTTCAATTTCATTTTGAATATTAGAAAAGTCCTTTCAGTTGGTTCCTTCTCAAAAAGAAACAAGAAACAAAACAAAAAAACCTTCAGCAGTAAGAAAACAAACAACCTAATTAAATAATGGGCCAAAGACTTTAACAGGTATTTCACAAAGAAGACAAACTGATGACAAATAAGCCTATGAAAAGATACTCCATATTATATACAATCAGGGAAATGCAAATTAAAACAATAATGAGATACCATTACATGCCTATCAGAACAACCAAAATCCACAACACTGACAGCACCAAATGCTGGTGAGTATGCAGAGCAACAAGAATTCTCATTCACTGATGTTGGGAATGCAAAATGGTATAGCCACTTTGGAAGACAGTTTGGTGGTTTCTTATAAAACCAAACATATACTTAACATATGATCCAGCAATCACACTCCTTGGTATTTACCGAAAGGAGCTGAAGACTTACATACACACAAAAACCTGCACAAGGATATTTATAGCAGCTTTATTCATAATTGCCAAACCCTGGAAGAAGCCAAGATGTCCTTCAATAGGTGAATGAATAGATATACTGTGGTACATCCAGACACACGGACTAGTAGTCAGTGTTAAAAACAAATGAGCTATCAAATCATGAAAAGACATGGAGGAAACTTAAATGCATACTACTAAGTAAAAGAAGCCAATCTGAAAAGGTTATGATTCCAGCTATATGACATTCTGGACAAGGCAAACTATGAAGATAGATGAGTGGGTGCCAGGGGTAAGGGGAAGGAAGGGATGAATGGACAGAGCACAGAGAATTCTTAGGGCAGTGAAACTACTAGGTATGATAATATAATACTGGATATAGGCCATCATACACTTCCCAAACCTATAAGATATACAACCCCAAGAGGAAACCCCAATGTAAACTATGGACTTTGGGTGATTATGATGTGTCAGGATAGGTTTAATCAACTGTAACAAGTGTACCACTCAGGTGGGGAATATTGATTTTGGGGGAGGTTGTGCATGTGTGGGAGCAGAGGATATACAGGAAATCTCTATACCTGCCTCTCAATTTTACTGTGAACTGAAACTGCTCTAAAAAAAATTATCTTTAACCAAAAAAAAAAAAAAACCCCTCAAACAACAAAAACAAAACAAAATAAAGCAGTCAAAAGATGGCTGGAGGGGCACCTGAGTGACTAGCCGTTAAGCGTCTGCCTTCGGCTCAGGTCATGATCCCAAGGTCCTGGGATCGAGCCCTGCATCAGGCTCCCTGCTTGGCGGGAAGGCTGCTTCTCCCTCTCCCACTCCCCCTGCTTGTGTTCCCTCTCTCGCTGTGTCTCTCTCTGTCAAGTAAATAAATAAAATCTTTAAAAAAAAAAAAAAAAGATGGCTGGAAATGGATGGATCTGAAAGAGCAGGAAAAGGAAACACACAGACTGAAAATTCTAAGGTCCTCCTGTGCATTTCTGCATCTACTGGCAAGCATCCATTTGGTGAAATCCTCCTGGTTTTCGGTTTTTACTGCCTTTTTACAAGCATGGCCCACTCACTCTGGGCCCACAAGATGAGTGATTAGGGAGGTGTCAAGTGGAGAAATGCTGCCAAGCCTTACAAATGAGTTTGTAGTTAATGTCGATGCTGGTTACTTTCCAGATGCTTTCAAATGTATGAAGGACACCCTGTGCATGACGAGCTTTTAACCTTGCAGCTGGTCATTTATTTTTCTGATTAGGACGTGCCACTGTCTCAACTTCCAGGTGGTTGTTCACTGAAGGCAGTGGAGGTCTCTTGTTTACTCATCTCCAAACTGTGCTGTGTGTTGCTGGCTCATTGTTTTGTGTGACCCCGCCTCTGTGGGGCCAACATTAGTGAATAATCACTTTTGATCCTTCTCAGTTTGTTGTGTTCAAGAAAACCATAGAATATTTTAAATTCTAGCACTTACTGAGGGAAACAAAAATTGAGTGTGTGTCTTAAGAAAGCAAATGGAATCGCAGAGTTCCAAAACACAAGAGCAAACCCATTCAACAACATATGCTTCCCAAAGGAAAATAAGGAACTATGAAACCCCAGATAAAAACTAATCCTCAGAAATGTTTCACGTTAGCCAACTGAACCCTCAGGACCACACACTCCTACTTAACAATTTAGCATTTCATTTGTTGCCTTTATAATTTACTTAATTTCTATCCCTCCTTTCATGTAAACTTTAATAAAAATCAGGGACTTTAACAAAATCCCCAGTGGTGTGTACTTTCAGAATTGGGCAAAATCCCTCTATTATGGTAGACTCAGAATAATTGTTTCATTCTCTCCTTGAGAGAGAGCCAGGACTGCTAAGCCTATAGTGGTGCATAATATGGCAAATCAGCTTAATGATGTATGAATAAACTATATTAAGAAAAAGGGGGCTTGTTTTCCTTGATTCAAAAGGGCAGAGAAGAAAACAATCCTGGGTGCTTCAGGGAGACTGGAAAGTCTATACCACAGAGTTCTAGGATTTTTTTTTCTACAAAGCCTTAGAACAACATGAGAAAACTGAAGTATCTTGGACAAAAGACAAATGCATGAATAACCCACTGGGAGTGAGATCTCAGCTTGGTTTCATATTTACACATTATATCCAGAAGTTAAAATTTTAAAATCCACCAAAAAACTAACCTTGGTTTGAAGGGATGGGCTTAGGGGTTGGAGGGAGAGCACTCTTTCTTTTTTCCCTAACAACATGAAGTCCCAGTGTTCACTGCAGTTGTCATAACAACTGCCTTTAAATAAAATTTGTAGTATCCATCAAATACTGGCATCCAAAACACGATGCCACGTAAACATTATTAGGTATTCTCATCTCCATAAAGCTAGTTTGTGTGTGGCGAAGGGGAGAAAGAAGGTGGAATTTGAGGTCATGGCAGAGAATTGTTAGTGAAGGAGGCAAGGTTTCCAAGAATGCCCACTGTCCCAATTCACTCCTCTAATTTCTCTCATGAGCCATTTCCCACCTGGGTGGGAAAAGAGACAGGAGGGACAGAGCTGAGATGCTGGATACACTGTAAATGGTGCAAGGTGCTGTACACTAAATTAGAAACCCCAGGAGCTGTGATTAAGAGATTTGATTTCAGGGAAATACCTCTCTTCAGGGAAAAATCCTCTCTCATAGAGGTTATTTCCTAACACTTTGAGATAAGTTTTTAAGCATTGTAATTCTTGCCCATGAAAAATTGAAACAATACAGAAAGACTGGTGAATCATAAGCTCCTTTCCCATCCCAGGTTCCCTCCAAAGCTAACCTTGATACTAAGTTTTATTCATATGCAGTCGTATATTCTTACTTTCATTCAAATATTTGGAGTAGTATGTATACTAGTCTGTACCTGGCTCTTTTCACTTAACAGATCTTGGAGAATATTCCATATCAGTATGTTGCGAGAGCGGCTTTATTCTTTTTCCCAACTACAGAGCTCCATTCCCGGTGGTTGATATTGATATTTAGATTGTTTCGCGTGTTTTGCCTCTATAAATAGTGCAGCAAAAATATCTTTGTCCTTTTTTAATTGCTCTAGCCTTACCATGGACCCCCTTGTCTTCCATATTAATCCTTGCCAGCTTCCTGATCCCCGTATTTCTGCCCAAATAATCTATCTCCGTGGCAGGATTGATCTTGTCACACCTTTACATAAACTCAACAGTTCTCCCACCATACACACATAAAAATACACCATGGGATCCCGTCTGCCTTTTTGGTCAGACCGCCTACCACCCTACCCCCCACCAAACATGATGCTCTCAACAAAACAGGAGTTCTTAAAATGTTTTTAACTTTCACCTGGATCCATGCCCTTGGCATTACGTCCATTATTCTATCCACAACTTGTTGGTTGTGCTAAGAGCAAAGTTAGGTCTGACAGCTCCGAGCAAGGATCCTTCCAGGAAGCCATATCTAATCTAACTGCTTGCTGCCGGAGGTTTCCACCTGCTGGTCCCAGATGAGACGCACCCCAGACATAAGCAATGAGCACACCCGCAGCTGTTTGTAGGAAGTCGGAATTGATGAGGAGCTAACATTTGCCTCCTGACACCTTGCCTGAATCTCAGATCTTACTTTGCTATGGCCTCTGCAACTCGTGAAGTACCATAACCAAACTGCCTGGCATGTAAAGGACTATTCAGATAAAGGTTCTTCCCCAAGGCCACTCTGGTTCTTACTCCACAGCCTTGCTCTGATTTAAGATGCAGCCTCATTCCCGGACTCTTAAAACTTAGCCTTCTGCCCCACTTTCATTCAGTATGACAATATCTGGCATTTCCATTCTTACCAGTCAGCAACTTTCTTTCCTCCAAACACCTTCCCTGGTTAAACGTCATATTTCAATTCTAAAGTAAGATGATGTTGTCCAGCTGGTGAAATACCATTTCAACCCCACAAAGATATTGGCACAGGAAAAATAAACATTTGTTCATCGAGGAATGTTCTGACAAATACATGTAACAGAACTAACGCTAGTAGGGGATGGCTCCTTGGTCCTTTTCCAAAGTCTAACATCACAGGTGCCACAGATAACCAAATAGAGGAACATACATTTTAAAACGTGATTGTGGCTAACTGGTATACCAGTCATGCATTGTATTCAAGGGTGCAGTTGACATTGATACAATGCCGAGCATGAAGAGGAAGATAAGTTCCATTTAAACAAATATTGAGTCTGATTCCTCCTTTCTCTCCATAAACACTCATCAGGAAAGAAGGGGTAAGTTTCGCTTTAAAGCGAGGTCACTTTTACGGGCAAATGGTTGGACAGACTATGTGTCATGATGAAAATAATGAGTGAACTCTGTTTTAAAATGTCCCCCACGGGACCAACTGTGAGATTTATTTGCTTGTACTAAGGCATTGTCCACAAAAGAGCAATATTAAAATACAAACATCTCTCTTGGCAGGGGCAGAAACACATTCAGGCAAAGAGAAAAATCTCTATACATTTGTATTTAGCAAATGCTGTTCTGTTCAAGATATTTAAAAGTAGATGTTTAAGTAAGAAAAAAAATAAGATAAGACATAACTCCTTTAAGAAATAAACTGTTGTAGAAAAGAATATTAATCAGATACTGTTATGTGAAAGGAAGCAGATTATAAATGAGCATTTTAACATGATCTTGTTTTTTATAAATGAAAAAATATGCAAATGCCAGACTTTCCTTCCTCCCCACAAAACTAAAAGAACAGGCTCCACAATGTTCATAGTGCTAACATCTGAGTCATAGAATTTGGGAGATTTTTAAATCTTCTTTTTAATTCTTTTTTAAAAATTTTTTATGAACATACATTTCTATAATAAAATGTCTGTAAAATTTATAATTATATATATACATATCTGTGCACTTCTCTGTATGTGTCTTTTTGGGAGTCAGGTTTTTCCATTTCTAAATGTTTCGAGGTTTAATTAAAGTGCACTCTCAGTGGAGATGAGCATTTAATGTGAAGAAGAATGAATAAATGAGATTTGAAAGGGAGAACTATTGTACAGATACTTTCTCTCCTGAATGCTGAACCATGTGGCCTAAGGGAATTTTTTTTTCTAGGAGCCAAATGAATTCAGGACAGGTAGAGTGAGCGGAGAAGGTTCTGGGAATGCTCAGGGTATGTGGGCATCCCTTGCTTTCTTCCTGAGGAGTTCCATAAGGTAATAAATTGGAGAAAAACTGCCTTCCTGGGTTTTGGCATCTGAGCAAAAGCTTCCTGAGTCATGGGAGTGGCTATGTAGGTTTTTAAACTGCAGAAATATTGACGGAAAACAAAAGTTCTCTCCAAGAAGAAGGGAGGGGGAGATTAAGTAGTAATCATTTCAAGTTGACACTTACATGATACTTAGCATATTACACCCACACTAAATTACATATAAACTTCATTTGTATTTAAAAAATCAATATTTACTTTTTCAAATGAAGTGTGATGTTTGAAGAGGGGAAAGCACATTTAGTTGACCATAGATCTTTCTTGCTATGCAAGGTTATCCAGCCCCCCTTCCCTCTCCTGACCGTCCCCATGATTCTCTCTTCCGTTAAGGTCAACAGAAAACAAAGAATATGCCACGGCTGTACTGCCCCAGTGAGGCTATGCTGGTTTAATTGCATTGGTTTATACTGAGCGATCTAATCAAATCAAAGTGCAGGCTTTTAAAGCCTTTCATTTCTAAACTCCGAGTGCAGCAGTACATCAGTTAATAAAAAGGAAGTATTTTTTTAACGGCACAGTACTTTTTAGTTTATAAAATGCTTTTATATTTTCTCATTTCACCTTCAAACCTACTCAATTTAAGTAGGTATTTCAATGGTCGGTCTCTAGTTTTTCCGTGCTCAGAATCCATTCCTCCCACTTCCTCTGGTAACACACCTCGGTTTTCCTTTGATGGGGCATGCCTCTCCCACTTGCACATGATTCACATGAGACTGACTTTACCTTTTCCCCAAATCCAAGCATGGGCATGTGACTAGGGCTTAAGCAGTGTAGTCCACGTCCCTGGCCACGGGGACTGGTTCACAGACAGACACATGACTTAAATCCATCCCATAGATTAAATTCTGGGTTATTCCTGAAGTTGGTAAACCAAGGAGCATTAAGCTGAAAGCTCCCAGCGATCACTGTGACAGGAAAGGCTTCCTCTAATTGTGCCAACTCAGAGGAAAGCAGAGCTGAGAGACAGAGGGGCACCATGTCCTGATGAAGCTGTTTGTACCTGAATCAGCCACACCTGAAGCCAGAGATACCCTTATGCCTTTCAGTTATGAGATCCAGTAAGCCTCTCTCTCTCTCTTTTTTTAAGATTTTATTTATTTATTTGAGAGAGAGAGAGCAGGAGAGGCAGGGAGGGTCAGAGGGAGAAGCAGGCTCCCCGTGGAGCAGGGAGCCTGATGTGGGGCTCGCTCCCAGGACCCCGGGATCATGACCCAGGCCGAAGGCAGACGCTGAATGGACTGAGCCACCCAGGCGCCCCAGGAAGCCACTCTTATCCTTCATCCTGCTGGAGTTGAGTTTTTGTCACTCTCAATCAAGAGGTCCAGCAGATACAGTCTCTACTCTTCACCAACTCTAAGAAAAGTAGAGCCACCTGGGTCATACAGCCCTACTCTGAGACACCACTGGTCCCCTGAAGGCAGCTACCTGAATTGCCTTTTAGAGCCTAAAAGAAAAGTATTCTAGAAAGGGGTGGCTGATAAGTCATAATTCATGAAGTATGAGTTATCACAAACATATTAGCATCTATTAGCAGAGATCCACTCACTGAGGCCCTAAGTATTAGCAGGCAAGTTTGTAAGGGGATCAAATTCTGATTAGGCAAAACCTATAGGTGTTAGAATACAGTTTCCAATGATCAGTTCTGAGATTTTTGCCTAATTTCTTAATCTTCTGAACCTACGTGTCCTTATAAGCAGTAAGTATTAAGAAAATCAATATTTATTTTTTAAATAAAGCATAGAGTTTGAAGAAGGGAAAGCACATTTTGTTGACCATACACCTTTCTTGATATGCAAGGCTTATGTGTGTGATGATGCTCTCTTCATCAAAGGGTTTCTGTAAAGACCTATGATACTATAAAATACTTAGCACACTGCTGGGCACAAAATAGATTCTCGGTAAAGAGTAGTTTTTATTAATAACTTAGGATGCTTTTATTAATGTGGAAGAGTAGATACCCCAGGAGGATAGTCCAAGAGGATGCCCTGACCAATGAGAGGAGGTATAAAGCCACTGAAGAAGTCAAGAATGGAGTGGACTACAGTTCACAGAAAGAAAGTAAGAAAGTTCTAAAGATGAATATACTAGAATCCACCATTTTTTCTGGGGCCAGTACTGCCAGAGAATATTCTTTTAGATTTGGAGGCAAGCCTGGATAACCAACCATCCCAGTTTGACCTAGACTGTGTTTCCTGGAACTTGAGACTTTCAGTGCTAAAACTAGTAAAGTCCTGGATACTCAGGTATGAACAGATCACCTTACCAGCGACCGCACGGCTGTTTCCTGAGAAGTGAAAGCTCCACAGCCTGGAAAGGGAATTACCTACCAAGAAGGGCATCTGAACGCTCCATTGTCACCATGGAAAACCAACGGTTATCCCCTACCATGCTCCAAGAGAACCAGTGCCCAGACTGCCAGGCAGGAATTTTAGAGAGAATGAGGCTAAGGACCATCAGTTCCCTTATTCCATTTAATCCTTAAAAGATTAACAACAACAACAACAACAAAATAATAACCTAAAATCATTTTTAACAGTATCTTATTTCAATTATCAAGTGCTGAATTAAAATGGAATGCAAACGCTAAAATTTAACACACTGCTAAAAATGAACACGTCTAAAATATTAATAGCAACTCTAAATGATTTATAATGCCCTCTTGGGCATATTTTATGATTTATTGATGTCATTTTAGCTGCTCCATGGGTGACAGAGTCACCTCCTGTGTGTGTGCTCTGGTGGCTTTCTAGGCTATTTATTCAGAAAACCACACTCTCAGACCTTTATTGCATGTGCCAGGCTGTAGGTGACATAGAAAAAAGTATAAAGATGTTCATTTTTCCCATAAATCAGAGAACTGTGGGGGCTAAAAGGGCTTTAAAATTGGTTGCTTCTTGCTTTCTCAACTTCATGCAGGGTCATACTGGAGCTATCCTCAATAAATATGAATTTCACAACCTCCCTTATTAATTTATAATGTCAGTCTTTGTTGACAAGAAATTCTACTTCAGCTCTAACCCCATTACCCTTTCTGCATCAAGCGAAGCCCACTTTCTGGAGAAAAAACTCATGATTTCTTTGAAAGTTCACTTCCCCTCTTTGATCTAATAATGCATTTCTTCCAAATCTTTCTGCCCGTCCCACAGATGGTACTGTGAAGCCCTCCACTTTATGAATTACTTCTAGTCTCTCAACAGATTTTCTAACACTCTTTTTTGGTGCCCGGTCTACTCTCATCAAAGTTGAATTTGTCTTTTATTTCGTTCTTCCCTGACACCGTTCCCATCTCTCAGCTGCTTCTCTCTCTCCAGAGACTGAAAGATCCCATCCTGTGCCCTGGAATGGCCAGGCTTTGCTGTCATCACCTCTCCCATGACACATGTCTAGACACACGTCTAAATAGTGATGACACAGGCCTATAATTGTGGGAAATGCCCCATGTTTAATAATGACCATCCCCCCCTTCAAAACTCCAAACCCCTCAAAATAGGGAAGTTGGGATATGGGGAGCTGTCTAAGAGCCCATCAAATTAAATCATGTTGACAATTGCCTATCTCCCGATTTGATATCATAACCCAGACCCAGCACTCTGTGTAGTATTAATAAACTAGAAAATAAACAAACAAGCAAACAGAAAGAAACAACAACAACAAAAACCCAACCCTCAGAGTCTTTTACTCTGTGTTTATTTTTCTGGATCCAGCCTGTGATTTACTTTGTGAACTCTAGTTCATTGTTGCTGACTCACGGTCACTGTATTTTTTTCACCGTAGACATAGTTAGTTACTTCTTATCTTATTTTGGTGACATCTGTTTTTCCTCACTATGTTACAACACTGTAATTATGTAGGCAGGACCCAATGATCCTAAAATACAGTATGTTAATTGCTAAAGTTAAAACTCTGGCAAACAATTCACCTCAGGAACCAAAGGCTAAATAGAGGCATGGTATATAAATTTGCCACATTTCTTCTTTATCTCAGACATTGAGAAGAGGTGATCACACTTATGAAGATATAAGTACATGATGGTTACTCAATATGCACCTGTTTATTGAGTGACTATAAATAATTAAGCACCTGCCTGGTTGTAGGTGACTACTGAATACCAGGCCAGGCCTGGTAGTGAGTATCAGGCACCAGTTGAGGGTCGGTAGCTTGGATTAGGTTGACGGGGACCTCCCAGTTGAGTAGTGGGAAGTGTCAGTTGGGACCCCTGGGGAGAGGCTCTGAGATGGTTAGGAGTACAAAATGTTTACTGTACTGGTGAGTAACATTTGCGTGAACGGAAGGAGAGAGTAGAATTGGGCAGGGGAAGCTGTTCCACCATGATACCTACCTGACAAAGTCTCTGCCAGCCCAATGAGGAGCTCTGAGCAAAGAGTGGCCTCAGAGGGATCAGCATTGGTGTAGGTGGCCAGGCCTGGGGGCCCGAGAGGGGTTTGGCCTGGGCCCCAAAGCTGAGGCAGAGCTGAAGGAGTTAACAGCTGGAAATGTCAGCTAAGCCCAATCCTTGATGTTGTATAGCACATTCTTTCTTCAAAGGGAGTCTCTGTGTCTGCTGCACAGTCCAAGACCAAAAAAGTACAGGAAAGCCAAGGATCCAAATTAAGTACACGGAGCCAAGAATTCTAAACTTGGTGAAATGGGTTCCAACCAAATGAAGGTCAGGATTTAAAAAGGTGGGAGCCTGTGTTACAGCTCAGGAATGACCTGAGCATTAGGTGGAATTAAAGACTTTCTTTTATGGGCAAGGAAAGCCACAGGCATGGATGGGTCATTCTGGCCGAAACTGTCACTGCTGTGATGTAGAATTAAACCACATAAAACATTCCATAGCTATCTCTGCTTTAAGTAGGGACATGACTTGAAAAGTCTGGAGAACATATGCCATTTGTTCCACATTCTGCTGCTTAGTAGGAAAAGCCAAATGGGCTTAGATACCACAGTCACACACACATGAATGAAGTCAGGGGTGGTGGCTAAGGAGGCAGGCTCTGGAATGGGCTGATCGATCGAAGCCCCAAAATGATTACTTTAAGTCCTATGACTTAAAGTATGAGAAAGCTATTTATCTATGAGAAAGCTATTTACCTATGAGAAAGCTATTTATCCCCACCGTCTTGGTTTATTATATGTAAAATAGGGACAAAAAATAGTATCCATCACAGAGGGCTGCTATTCAGGTTAAACCCTTGTAACTTAAAGTGTGAGTCCTGGTTGAGCAGTGTCACCATCACCCGGGGGCTTGTTAGAAAAGTAGACTATCGAGCCCCGTGCCAGACTTATGGAATCACAAGACCCCCCCCCCCCCGCCAGTTGATTTTGTGCACACATTAAAGGTGGAAAAGCACTGGGTTACTGATACAATGTACAGTAGCCACACAACAGATACTACTTGTTATTATTTCTGTTATTATAATGGTTGCTATTTTCATCTTGAATCATCTTGGGTAGGCACGTCACTTAAGAACCTGAGCTTTCTAATCTGTAAAATGGGGATCATGACTATATCCAACTGCCTGAAGGTCAGATCATCTTCCAAAGTCCCTCTGAACTTGGGAGATGTCTGTGACTCCATCGTGATCACAGAAGGGTAATGGCTAGGATTTGACCAGCATTCACTTGGTGTCAGGTGCTGTTCTCAGTGCTTGAAGTGTTTCATCTTATTTAATCATCCAACAATGCTATGAGATGGGTACTATTTTTAATGCCTATTTTACAGATGAATAAACTGAAGCATGGAGGGACCAAATGACCTGCTCAATGAAACACTCAGGGGTAGAGTCAGAATTCTACCTTGGCGGTCTGATGTGACAATTCACACTCTTCTCCTTGCCATGCTTCTGCCCTCATAGCCAGGCCATAACTAAGTCCAACACAGTCAGGGTGATCAGATGCAGCATATAACGTATCATGGCTACCGCAGGCAATAGTCAGGCTGTGGGTTCTCAAATCTGCCTGCACATTAGAGTATTTTTAAAAGAGTGGAGATTTTTTTAAAAATACAGACTTCTTAAGTCTCGTGCCCACAGATTCTGTCTCAGTAGTTTAGAAGTGGGGCTCAAGCTGCTGCGGCTGCTTCTTCTCCTTCTTTCCCCAAGCTGTTAGAGACGAATGTGAGGCAGTCCAGATTGAGAATGTGTGGGAACGTGGGTTAACAAGCCACCACTCTGTGTCCAGTAGGTAGGAGGTCAAACTTCTTTCTGAAGTAATTGGGAGGCATAAGGAGGCAAGAAAGGAAGAGGCTAAGGGCGAGATAGAGGGGGGGGATAGAGGTTGGTTGGTGATGGAGGGACAAGCAATTCTCCCTAACTCCTGCAACACACATCCTTGTGTCTGGTGGTTTCCTTGCATGAGTTGTAGGATGGAATCATACATCTCCTGAGCCATTATTACTTGGGGGGTTGTTTAATAGCACTTGAGTAGGAAATATCTGGTACCACTCAATGGAGGAATCTATTTCACTGTACTTCCATGAGGGAGAAAACTCTTTCAGCCGAAAGAAGGTGAATGGAACCCTCCACATCATCCGGAACGACAGAGGGAGGACTACACTACAGCTGGAAGAGAGAAGGTGGGTGTGAGACAGTGTTCGGATGAGAAGGAGAGTATGGAGGGACCGCCACAGAACCCAGAGTTGCTCCCAGGTACACAGGTAGAATAGAAGATTCACATTTTCTAGAGCATTCCACACTCAAGCAGGTCTACGGAAACAACTGGTAAGGCCTGGACTTGAAGCAAAATTAGCCATGACATACATAGAGCCAGAGAACAGTCTGAAAATAGCAATATGGGCCCATCCCAGCACAGAGCCTGGGGCACTGAAGAGCATGGACTGCGGTTGAGGAAAAGAGGAACCCGGGAGAACAGATACCCTAACAGAAAATATTCCCTGACCCATATGTGCAGAGAATGGAGAGAATTAGGTTAAATTTTCACTTTAAAATAGCAGGAAGTTTGTTGTCTGTATTGATACTAAACTTGATCATTAGTTTTAATTCCCAGGTTTGGTTTCAATTATTCTCAAGAACTTAGTTTATTCTCTTTGTAAAGCCCTCAGTTAAAAAGATTCTCAAAAATATCATACCTGGGAAAAACAAACCCACGTTGAACATTATGATAGGGTTCTGCTATGCAGCTATAGTAAACAAAAATGCCTAGAAAACAATGCCTCAAGCTTTATTTTGCTCTGAGTGTAACACATGACACAGCCATCCCTCAGAGGCAATGGAAAGACAACTGGTTAGCAAGCAATGTGAAAGGAACCACTCTTGCCATGAATAGGGTATTTTGAATTGAAAAACATGGCGTGACATACCAGACGACAACATACCTGTGAAGAATCCTAGATTTGAATGAAGTGAAATCTATAACTGAAATTAGGAAGCATTTAAGAACAAACAGACGATCAATTATAAATAAAGCTCTAATTAACATTTATCCTTAAATAAAATACCACAGATTTTACTTTTCTTGTTACTTCACGTGCTAGAACTCTTCAGGGATGCACCAGCTACAAGGTACTAACCACGGCAGTGAATAATTCATGTGGAATATAGAGCCATAGATAAAAAGAGAAGAGCCGCTGATTGGTTTTTTTTCCAAGAAATTGTTAATGTTACATTACATTTTATTGAACCGACCTCAAAAAATAACAGAGTCTGAACATTATTATCCCCGTTATTACCTTTCCTTTCCAAGTGCCATATCTTGTTCTCTCTTGAGTTGATACATTCTGATTACTTTTGCTTACTTTAGAGATTTGCTTTTTCTAGTGAAAAATGCTTGACTAGAACCTCTCATATTCGAATTTCTTCAAGTTATAATCACTTGCTATCAAACTTAAATAATCTCCCTTATCTTATTGGAATCCATTTGTTCATTTCCAATCTACACCTTCCATTTAATATATGGAAGTGCTCTTTAGTGCCCTTTCTTCCTACCTACAAAGGACAAATGTGTCTTTCATTAGTCACAGTCATGGTGACACCCCCACATCACCCAAGGAATCAGGATAACTTACACAATGTCTGCAAATTTGGCTATAGAAGAATTGAGTGTGACCGGAAAGATTCCGTGATCCAGTTCACCTTGGATTAAGCTAGGGAACTGATTTCCAGGACCTTGAAAACAGCTGTGATGGAGCAGACAGTCCATTTAGTGAGAGTCACAGATGTGGGGCCTGGTTTGGGCTATTTGTCTCTTTTCATTTCCAGAAAAGCTTCAGCAGCCAATACCGCCCTGCGTTTCCTATCGGGCTTATCATTGTCTGTCGAAACTGTGTCATGCACCCCGGTGTATGAATCTAGCAAAGCACCAAGTGTTTCTTTCATTTGGGTTTTTGTTTTATGGTTTTGTTTTTGTTTTTGAGGGGTTCTTTTTTTTTTGAGGTTTTTTTGTTTTGTTTTGTTTTTGGCTATTGTTCAGGGAAACTAAAGTCAGAGCTCCTTATGTTCAGCCTTAAGCCACTCTGCTTTTCTTCCCTGTCTTTGATTAAAAAAAAAAAAACATATTCCAAAAGACTAGTTTATGGGGCGCCTGGGTGGCTCAGTCAGTTAAGCATCTGCCTTCAGCTCAGGTCATGATCCCAGGGTCCTGGGATCGAGCCCCACAGCAGGCTCCCTGCGCCTGCTTCTCTCTCTGCTTGTCACTCCCCCTGCTTGTGCAAGCTTGCTCGCTCGCTCTCTGACAAATAAATAAATAAAACCTTAAAAACAAACAAACAAACAAAAAAAGACAAGTTTATGTTTTGAAATGGTTTCTCAAATCACAGAATATACAAATTGATTTCAAATGTATCTTTGTCAGTTGTGGAAACTGCTTTGGTTCCATAGGGAAAACTTGGGGTGGCTTTGGACAAGGAAAGTCATGTCAGGTTGAGTCCCTTCCGCCTTGTGCTCCTTCGCTCCCCAAATCATGAGGTACTTGAAAGAAAGAAAGGAAGGAAGAAGGAAAGAAAGAAAGAAAGAAAGAAAGAAAGAAAGAAAGAAAGAAAGAAAGAAAGAAAGAAAGAAAGAAAGAAAGAAAGAAAGAAAGAAAGAAAATAATAATAATGTCTTAGTCCATTCAGGCTGCCATTGTAAAAATACTGTAGACTGGATGGCTTAAACACCAAATATTTATTTCTCGTAATTCCAGAGGCTGAGAAGTCCAAGATCAAGGTACCTATGGACTTGGTGTCTTGTGAGACTCCCTTCCTGGTTCATTAGATGATCATCTTTTCACTATGTCCTCACATGGCAGAAGGGGCAAGAGTTCTCTGAGGTCTCTTTGATGAAGACGCTAATCCCATTCAGGACCTAATCACCTGCCAAAGGCCCTGCCTCCTAACACCATCACACTGTGGGTTAGGATTCCAACATGGGAATTGAGGTAGGGGAGGTGGGACACAAACATTCTGTCCATAACGACAGGTAACCAGAGTTGCTAGCATCTTATTTCATAGATTATGTCTTGAATAGCAGCCAGCCTTATCCCAGGAGGGTTCCTCATGCCACACTCAATGTCCATTTTAGCAGGAAATCAGTTTATCTCTTGGATTCCCTGTCCCGTCTCCATAAATACAGAAATTCCAGGATTCTAAATCGTCTCAGGAGGGAATCCTGCCTGTTCCTATCTCACTACTTTGCAACTCTGGAACTAAATGTACTCTCCTAAAGCCAAAGCGATTAACGACAGTTTCCGAAGCTGGTTGGCATAGAACAAGGAGGAACACCAAAGGCAGGCAGAGTTGTAGCTGAGACCTGGACAGCCTGGAGTGGATTCCTCTGCCTGCTGGGCTATTTCTGCAGGTGCCTAAGTAGGGTCCCAAGTGATGGGCTGAGGCTGGCCTCTGCTAATACACCCAATACACCCCCTACCCCGGCTACAGTGGTTTTGGTAGGTTCCACGGAGGGAGATTCCAATCTCTTAGTGCTCAGCTCAGCTAACAAGCTCCATACCAACTTTCCTGGGCTTCCTACTGCAGCTCTTTAGATTTCACTCCCCAGCCTTTTCCCCATGTCAGGAGTATTATCCCAGACGCTGGTGTCAGGAACTTCATGGGCCCCAAAACACCAGACCTCTTACTTGTCAGCCCCTAGAAGTGGAGCCTCTTTCCATTTTCAGATCCCAGCCTAGGTTCAAATCCTACCACCAAATGAGTGAAAGGGGAGGAAAAACTAACCAATTGCTATCACAGGGTCTTTAACCCCTACACCCTAAAGTCTGTTTAAGTACAAGACAGTCATCTAATTTTATGTATAATGCTTTTTTGACAAAGTGAGTAGCAAGCCAAATGTAAGAATTTTGAAAGACTTCCTGGGATCCATTTCACGTGTGCTAAAAATGCATTTAATTATATATTCATATGTAGTAGTGGTGAAAGTCATTGCTTCTGATGGTAAGGAAATGGGGGGCAAAGGCAGAAAACAGTTGTTTTACATAAGACAACACACAGAACTCTGACTCTTTGAAATATGACCACTTGTAGATTTCAAAATAGAAAAACAAAAAAATTAAGAATAAATACTACTGTGAGATCAAAAAAAAAAAAAAAAGCTTTGCAGAGAAGTACATCACATACAGACTCAGAAAAAGAAAGGCTTCAGAATTTTCAGCAACAACATTAGAAGCCAGAGGCGATGGAGAAATGCTTTCTAGTTTTTGAGGAAACTAGTTTCCAAATTAGAAATCTGCTCTCAATCAAACTCATATGTCTTGCTGTAGAATCAAGATACCTTTAGGCATACAAGGCACGTTGGGCAGGTTAAACTAATACAGCAGAAGTTACTCTAGACAGTTGCTCTGGTTAAATGTTTGTGTCTCCTCTGCCCCCAAGTCGTATGTTGAAATTCTAACCCCCAACGGATAGTATTAGAAGGGGGTGACTTTGGGGGTGCTGAGGTCATGAGGGGGATCCCTCATGAGTGAGACTGACGCCCTTCTAAAAGAGACCCAAGAAGGCCCCTTTGTCCCTGGCACCATGTGAGGCCACATGGAGAAGTCAGCAGGCTGCCAGCTAGAACAGGACCTGGCCATGCTAGCTCCCTGATCTTGGACTTGCAGCCTCCAGAACTTCAAGAGACAAATGTCCGTTGGCTTTAAGTTTGTGGTATTCTGTTACAGCACCCCAAATCGACTAAGATACCAATTGAAGACGAAAAGATGAGTTACGAGATAGAGAGAGCTCATAGACTGGGAGAAAATGGACCGCAATTCCAGTGCTGACACCCCAGCACAAACCTGCCCCCTGAGGGAGTCTGCACGTCAGACAGAAGCCACTAACTCAGAACGCTGTGGTCACAGGCGCCAGTTCCAACCTCCGCCTCTGCCATCATCAGGAGGCTGCAAAAGCAGATGCCTCCATCACACTCTGGACTCCAGAAGCCTGCTGGGCTGCCTCACCCAGCTATGCACCTGCCACGTGGAAGCCTTGGACTTGCCTCTCTCCCAAGTCATACAGCTCCGGATCCAGATTCTGACTCCGGCACAGAAGCAGCTGACTGGTAGAATCAAAACCATATGTCTGTAACCTAACAACTGGAAAATGACCTAAAAAATGTTCTTTGTCAAGAATACAGAATTTATAATGTGGGAAACTCTTAAAACAATGGGAAAGGGGGGTGTTCAAAAATGTAGGGCAGCCTGAATGGCAAATGACCATTGCATGCACACTTAAAACTTCTGCCTCTTACAGACTCTTTCTTACAAAGCAATCGAAAGATACTACTGGTGTTTCAGCACCAAACAAGGGAATGAATCCAGAAAGAGAGAGAGATAAAGTCAGGAAACAGGAGACCTAACACAAGGAGGCAGGCAACAGAAGTTCCCAAGAAGATGATGAAGGCCAAGTCCAGTGTGAGCAGGAAGATGAAGTCCATACTGAGGGATGGGACCGGGAAAGGGGGAGAAATCTGCTCGATTCCCTGATGCTTTCAACTCTTATTAAAGTATCCAGAGAATTATGATAGGCATGGAGAGCACTGAACAATTGGGTGGGCGGGGGGGGGGGGGGCGGGAAAGGCAAGCATTAACCCTAAGAAAATAAAAAGATATTTAAGAAAGGAAATATGATCTTAGCACGCTACACATCTCGGGCATGAACAGGACTTGTGCAGGCTGGTAGTATAAACACTCCTGACTGATGATGAAAGCGTACATAACTCTGTCCAGAGGCCAGGGTAGGAAAGGGGAAGAGGCACTGGAGGGGAGAACACACTGGGTACAAGCCCTGACTCTTCAGCTTCTGCTTTAGGAAGCCAAACATAGTATCTAACATTTAAAAACTGAGCAAGAGTAATAGATGCATGTTACTGAGAATGTGGAAATTAACACCACAAGAAAGTTTTTTTTTTCATTTTTTATTATCTTTTTAAGAAAGTTTTTTTTTGGAGTCGAAAATTGTTGTCTTGAGGGCACAGATTATTGGGAGTAGGAAAAGGTGAGGATTGCTATTTTTCCATCATAAGCCTGAGAGCATTATTTCACTTTTAAAGTCATGTATATACATACATACATAGGTATGTATACACACTTATACAGATGTACTCAGACATATTAATTAAAATTTTTAAATTAAATGTAGGGAAAAACAACTCCTACGGTTCACTTGTGGCCTTCCTCTCTTAAGATTCACGCGTCTGCTGTCTCAGATTCTCTCCCCTTTCTGCGGCACACCTGCTCCTTCTATAAGCCATTCTCTCCTGTCAAGATGACAAACTACGTTAGCCACTGGCTCCTTCCTGAAAATCAACCCTAGAGAAACTACAGAAGCCAGAGGGAAACTCAAATTTGAGGAACTAACAACAAAGAATAAAATAAGATAAAACACTATGAAAAGTCCCTGGGAAGTCTGCAGACTCGGGAGGTGGATGCGGGGCGGGGACAGGGCGTGGGGTTGGGGCGAGAACGGCTTCAGCCTGTTTGAAGGCAGCCAGAGGAGGACAACTTTCTGCTCTGCGCTTGCTTCTCCCCTCCATGGACAAACACAGTGTGTTGATCGCCATGGAAACGGGCAGCAACAGCTGAGACCGCAGAGGTCCGCAGAGTACGAGGAGGGCAGCCCAAAAGCCCTTCAGTAGTAAGGAGGGATGAAGACGGGGAATGTGTACTGACTGGCTCCCCTTGGGTGTTCACCACCAGACCCCTCCCACTCGAAACGCCCAGGACAAGGAGAGCAAATCTATGGAGACTGTTCTGCTTCTAGAGTCTAGAGGCTGTTTCCCATTGAAACGGGAAATACACACTAGAAAATTATTTCTGGGTGGTGGGCAAATGGGAATGATCACCAGCAGCTCTGTGGCCCCTAAGGCTCTCTTCCCTGGTTTTAATTCACCTATAGGTACGTCTGTGAGATTCTGGGCTGTAGCCATTTCCCAGTCCATAACCATGTGTAGTAACTGAGAGTCAAAGGGAGGAGGGGTTCTTGGGACCAAAACACACACACATACACACAAACAAAACAAAACAAAAAACAGGAATCCATGTAAGGATCACAACTACTATATAAGAAAGACCGCAAACTCAACAGTATAGACCATCTGAATCAGAATTATGAGAGGAGATGGACTGAGAAATTAATGATGATAAATATATTAAGGAAGTTAAGGGTGTAAATATATTAAGAAGTTAAGGCTGATGTCCACAATATGAAGTAAGAACAAGAAAACCTTCTTTAAAAAAGGACCAAATTGAGTGTAAGGTATGAAATATGTAATAGCTGAAGTGAATAAAACAATAGTTAAGATATAAAGCAAGATGGATAAAGGTGATGAAGAAATCAGTGAGTTGAAAGATCAGATGGACAGGGGCACCTGGGTGGCTCGGTAGGTTAAGGGTCCAACTCTTGATTTCAGTTCAGGTCATGATCTCAGGGTGGTGAGACCGAGCCCTATATCAGGCTCCACACTGGGCACGGAGCCTGCTTAAGACTGTCTCTCTCCCTCTCTCTGCCCCTCCCCCAACACGCGTGCCCATGCTCGTGTGTGTGCGTGTGCTCTCTTTCTCTCTCTCAAACAAATAAATAAATCTTAAAAGACAAAGAAAGAAAGATCAGATGGACAAGCTCTCCTAGAGGTCAGCAGAAAAGGGTGAAGAGAGGCAATCCAGAAGAAAGCTAGATGTGGAGAGTGGGAGCAAGAGCGCTAACACCTGTGAGTAGTGGCTTTGTGCCCACTTGGCTAGGCTGAATTTGGTTTCCCCAAACTCTATTTCCTGTGCATTTCCATTGAGGTGGGCCATAAGCCAGGTCCCTCTGAAAGGTTTGAAGGGCATTGTCACTAACCTGCTAGCTCACCTCCTTGGTGCAAAGCAGCCATGGAGTTTCCTCCAACCTCTGTACCTTACATAGATCCTCACTAATGCTTCACTGACCCCCAGACCACGTGTGTATTTGGCAATCATGATGAAAGGCTCTGGTTTCTGTAAGAAACACATACAATCAAGGTTAGAGGCAACAAGAACTAACAGGGGTTTCCGTCTGTCCTCACGGGCTCCAGCTTGAGCTTGTGAGTTCCAGCCTGTCTTGTTCACCGCCCTCCCCCACCCCTTTATTTCCATCGTCTGTTCTCAACCTCCTCGTCTGTAGTGAGAGAGCTCCAGCACTGGGCATAAAGGCCACACCCTTGCAGAGACTGTTCGGCCCGTGTTCACGCTTCGTAAGGTCAAATCCCGGCAATACATGTATTCCCCTTTCCTACTCCTGTCGTACCAATGTTATCTCAAATGTTATCTCAAATTTTAGTTCTAGCTTGTTTTGGATATATTTGTAAATTTTTTCTTTTTCTCACTTTTGTCCTTAATAAAAACATAAATTTTACCAAGGAATTGTATCAGCTTTACCATATTTCTTCAATATTAAGCACTGTTTGCAATACCTGTTTTCAGTATAACATCCTTCTCAGTCTTATCTGGAAAAAAAAATATATATATATATTTGTGTATATATATATATATTTAAGCCATCACATTAGAAGGACAATTTGGCTAAATATAAAACTCAAAGTTCAAATTTATTTTCCTTTAATATATAAAAAGTATTTTTCCATTTGTCATCTTGTGCCCACTGTTCAACCTGATTCTTGTTCTCATTAATGATCTCTTCGTTTTCTCTGGAAGCTTTTAAAATTCTTTCCTTGTCTTTGATGTTTCTAAGTTTCATTCTGATGGTTCTTGGTTTGGGGTTTTCCTCATCTCTTTTTAACTTGTCCTCTCTTTCTGTATTTGGGTATAATAGAGTTCAATCAGAGAAGCAGAACCATTACAATATGGGTGTATGTGTGTACAATAACAGTTATGTATATTCACACACACAAGTTCACTAAATTAGTTGTCTAGTTAGGAGAAATATACAGATGTTGATAAGTTTAAGAAATTAATAAGAACAGGGGCGCCTGAGTGGCTCAGTTGGTTAAGCATCTGCCTTTGGCTCAGGTCATGATCTCAGTGTCCTGGGATTGAGTCCCACTTTGGGCTCCCTGCTCAGTGGGGAGTCTGCTTCTTCCTCTCTCTCTGCCCCGCCCCCCGCTCATGCACATGTGCTCTCTCTCTCTCTCAAATAAATAAATAATAACTTTAGAAAAAAAAGAAATTAATAAGAACAAGTAAACATGAGCAAAGATCTTAAAGGCAGCCACACTTGAACAAAAACAGAATACTTTTTTGAGCCAACAAAAAACAAAAAGAAAATGCAGTAAGTTGAAAATAAGAGACAGTGTAGGAGAAGTAATTTCTAATACAAAAGCAATCACAATAAATGTAAATGGAGTTAACTCACAAGTAAAAAGCAAGCACTCTCCAATAGTATTAAGAAATAAAAATGGGGCACCTGGGTGGCTCAGTCGGTGTCTGCCTTCAGCTCAAGTCATGATCCCAGGGTCCTGGGATCAAGCCCCGCCTCTGGCTCCCTCCTTAGCAGGGAGTCTGCTTCTCCTTCTCCCTCTGCCGCTCCCCCTGCTCACTCTCTCTTTCTCTATCAAAATAAATAAATAAAATCTTAAAAAAAAAAAAGAAAAAGAAAATCCAAAAATACATTGTCTATGAGAAACATTCATAAAACCCAAAGACACACAAAGAAACAGCAATGATAGTAGCTGATAAAAAAGGAAGGTGAGATAAAAGGTAAACAAAACAATAAAGTGAGAAGAAATAACCATCACAAACATATATGGACCTAATAATAGGTTACAGTAACTGACAGCATTCGGAGAGAAACATATAAATAGTTGTAATTTTTAACACCCAATTATCAGAAATGCATTAAGAAAACAAAATTAAGTAGATTTTTATCTAAATAGTATAATTGGTAGGCTTATACTATTAATTATACTGTTCAGATCTTTGATAGGTATGTTCTGATGGTATGCTGGGTATAATATATACCTTTTGATATATACATGCCATAATAGTTCATGCAACAAATAGCAAATACACATTTTTAGAAACATACACATATTAACATGAATGTATCATGTCTACAGGAAGTCTCAATAAGCTCACCAAGAACAATGTCTTGTATATTATATCTTCCAAACATAATAAAATAATATTAGAAAGAAATAACAGAATTTCTTTTTACATCTCATATTTTGAAAATACCACATTACTAGATAACTCATAGGTTAAAAATGAAATTATAATCAAAATAAAGAAATATCTATGGGCACCTGGGTGGCTCAGTCAGTTAATTGTCCGACTCTTGGTTTCGACTCAGGTCATGATCTCAGGGTCATGAGACTGAGCCCCAAATCAGTCTCTGTACTCAGCAGAAAGTTTGGTTGAGATTCTCTCTCTCTGTGTCCCTCTCCCATGAGCTCTCTCTCTCTCAAATAAATAAATCTAAAAAAAAAAAATGAAGAAATATCTAGAATTAAATGAGCATGAAAACACAAAATGTATGGGGCATAATTAAAGAAATATTTAGAAGAGCATATATATGTTTAAATATGTTTATCAGGAAACAATAAAAGTTGAAAAGAAATATGCTTGGCATCCAACTCAAGAAGGGCAAAAAAAGAACATCAAAAGAAACTCAAAGAAGAAAAAAGAATATAAGACAGGATATAATAAGAAACAACATAATAATTTTTTTAAGTGGAGGAGATTAATAAGACTAAAAGTTCTGTTCTTGAGAAGATAACCAAGATAAATCTTTGATAAGACTGATAGGAGGGGCGCCTGGGTGGCTCAGTCGTTAAGAGTCTGCCTTAGGCTCAGGTCATGATCTCAGGGTCCTGGGATCCAGCCCCGCATCAGGGTTCCTGCTCAGTGGGGAGTCTGTTTGTCCCTCTCCCTCTTCCCCTCCCCCCGTTTGTGAGCTCTCTCTCAAGTAAATAAATAAAATTCTTAAAAAAAAAAAAACAAAAAGACGGGGACACCTGGGTAGCTCAGTTGGTTAAGCCTCTGACTTCAGCTCAGGTCATGACCCCAGGGGCCTGGGATCGAGCCCCACATGGGACTCCTTGCTCAGCCGGGAGCCTGCTTCACCCTCTGTCTGCCACTCTCTCTCTTTCTCTCTGACAAAGAAAAAAATCTTTAAAAAATAAATAAATAATAAACAAATAAAAAGACTGAAAGGAAAATAAAGGAGATAAAAAACTAAGTAAAACACGATCAAATAATGAAGAGGATGAAATAATTACAGGTTTTAAAAGCAAGCATAGATAAAAGGCATAAATTCCTAGAAAATACATGAAATGCCAAACTGGCACAAAAAGAAAAAGGTAATTTAAAATAGATTCAGAAGGATTAAAGAAATTGAACTGGTAGTTAAAACTCCATCCCAAAGATCTCTAGACCTGGATGCTTTTTAAATGGACTCTATTAAGCTTTTAAAAACACAATTCCCATGTTATATGAGTTGTTCCAAAAAAATGTAAAAAGAAAAATTCTCAGTTCATTTTATGAAACTAATATAATCCAACTTCCCTTAAGGCTTCTGGATTTTAAGTCATAACTCAGAAAGTGTTCCCCACTACCAGGTTATAGAGGAATTTATCCACATCTTTCCTGGTACTTGTATGGTTTCATTTTATTTTTACATTTATGTCTCTGATCCATTTGGAATTTATTCTGGTACATACTGTAAATAATGAATCCAATTTTCTCTATTCCCATATGGCTACACACAGTGGTGTGCTAGAGTTGGCTCATGCCAGTTCATAAGAGATGATTGTTAAACTTTCAGGAATTTTGTGAGCTGATTGCTAAACACAGCCATTATTACAAAATAGAGAAAATCTATTAAGTCTAATCTATAGAGGAAATCTAAATGGCTTTGGGTTTGGTGATGACTTTTTAGATATAACACCAAAGGCATGCTCCATGAAAGAAATACTTGGTAAGCTGGACTTCATTAAAATTAAAAAACTTCTGCTTTGCAAAAGACATTGGCAAGAGAAAGAGAAGATGAATCACAGACTGGGAGAAAGTATTTGCAAAAGACACATCTAATAAAGGACTGTTATCCAAAATACACAAAGAACTCTTTAAGACTCAACAGTAAGAAAATTAAAAATCTGATTTATAGGAGGGATAAAAGACCTCAATAGACACCTCACCAAAGAAGATATACAGTCAGCAAATGAGCATATGAAAGGATGCTCCACATCGTATGTCATTAGAGAATGCAAACTAAAACAATCACGAGATACCACTAACACCTACTGGAATAGTTAAAACCCACAAACTGACAACACCAAATGCTGGTAAGGAACTCGCATTCATTGGTGGTGGAATGCAAAATTGAAGAGCTACTTCAGAAGACAGTTTGGTGGTTTCTTACAAAACTAAACATACTCTTACCATGTAATCCAGCAATGGCCCTTCTTGGTATTTATTCAAATGAGTTGAAAACTTACATAAAAACCTGCCCCCCCCGATATTTATAGTAGATTTATTGGTAACTACCATAACCACGATGCCTTTCAGTAGGCAAATAGGTAAACTGTGGTACATCAGTGCTAAAAAGAAATGAGCAATTAAGCCATGAAATGATATGGAGCTCTCTTAAATGCATATCACTAAGGGGAAAAGGCCAATCTGAAAAGGCTACATACTGTCTAATTCTAAGTATAGGACATTCTGGGAAAGGCAAAGTAAGAGACAGTAAAAAAATAGAAACAAAAATAAAAATAAACAGTGGTTGCCAGAGGTTATGGAGGAGGAAGAATGAATCAGAGGAAAGCACAGAAGATTCTTAGGGCAGTGAAACTGTTCTGTATAATACTGTAATGGTGGATATATGTCATCATATATTTGTCAAAACCCATAGAATGTACAACACCAAGAGTGAACCCTAATGTACACTTGCACTTTGTGTGGTTTTTATGTGTCATTGTAGTTTCATCCATCGTAACAAATGTACCACTTTTGTACTGGATATTGATAGTGGAGGAGGCTGGTGGGGGATAGGGTTATATAAGGAACTCTCTTTACTTTCCCCCCAATTTTACTATGAACCTAAAACTGCTCTAAAAAATAAAGTCTATTTAAAATAAGAAAAGCAGGGGCGCCTGGGTGGCTCAGTCGGTTAAGTGTCTGCCTTCGGCCCAGGTCATGATCCCAGAGTCCTGGGATCAAGCCCTCCATCCTGCTCCCTGCTCAGCAGGGAGTCTGCTTCTCCCTCTCCCTCTGCCACACCCCCTGCTTGTGCGCACTCTCTCGCGCGTGCGCACTCTCTCTCTCTCTCTCTTGCTCTCTCTCTCTCTCTCAAATAAATGAATAAAATCTTTAAAAGAAATAAAATAAGAAAAGCAAAATGAGGCATTATCTTACTTCTATAATATGGGCAGATACTAGAAAGCTGGGCCATGCCAAGTGTTTGGTGGGGAGGTAACAGTATCATGCTCTGCTCTCATACAGCCTGGCAAATCTACAGCACCGTTTGGTCAGATTAAGTGTGTCCATATGTAGAACCCCCTTCCTGAGTACCTATCACAAAGACAATCTCACACACATCCATAAGGGGACATGCAAGAGGTTATACATTTCAAAGTTGTTCATAGGGACAGAATAATGGGAGTTCTCCAGGTGCTCATTCCCCAGGAGGGGGGGAGGGGAAGACATGCTTAGGTAAAATGTGATGGTTGAGCAGCTAGAAAGCCACAGACTCCAAATACACGTGGCGACATGTATAATATTAAAAACACAGTGGAAAAAAAGAAAGATATAGAATGAAGTATAGAACACAGTACTACTAAAAGTCAATTTTTAGATGGACAACCAAAGAACACATACAAATAAAAAGACGCACATTAAATACATTGGAAGAGTTTCCTATGTGGTAGAAGGGGAATAGGAATAAGGCATGTGCATAAAAATTAATATTTTTATTATTTAACTTTAATAAAGTTAAAAGAAAAAAAGCAAAACTAGATTAAATAGCATCTTTGTGTAAACCAATGTTAATAAGATGCCATAAACTGAAGGGTGTGGTTAATTTCAACTTCCACACCTGAGGCGCGCCTGGGTGGCTCAGTTGGTTAAGTGTCTGGCTTCGGCTCAGGTCATGTTCCCAGGGTTTTGGGATCGAGTGCTGCATGGGGTTCCCTGCTCAGCGGGGAGTCTGCTTGTCCCTCTGCCTGCCCTGTCTGCTGCTTCGCCTGCTTGTGCTCTCTCTCTTTCTCTCTCTGACAAATAAATAAAATCTTAAAAAAAATAAAATAAAAATAAACTTCTACACCTGAAACCCAACTAAAGATAAATGATGGTGATGATGACGATAGACAGATAGATAGAAAAGAAACCATTCTCTCTCTCCTTATGGTCACTGGAATACCACCACTACTACCACCACCCCGCCCCCTAGAGAGTTCCATTTTCAACACATTTGACCTTGGTTTTATAGGGACTTTGAAGCTCTTTATACAGAAACAGTTGAGAAGGCCTTTTATTTCAGGAAGTAAATTCCATCCACCCAAACTTCTACTGTCATTTCAGTAAAGTCCTCTCTCACTTTCCACACCTTGCGCTGCGATTTCTGATTTCTCTCTCCCTTGCTCATTACAACCCAATATGAACTATACAAAGGGGAGAACAGAGGTAGGGTCTCCTTACAGAAGGGGAGAGAGAGCATCGCAGAGAGAAAGGACAGCATGTGCGGATGTATGGTGGCATACAAGACACATTCGGAGAACTGCATTCAGACCACTTAGAATTCTGGTGTGACTGCAATTTAGAGTGAGAAAGAGAGGCTCTAGGAGATGAATCTGCCGAGGGAGACAGGGTCAGATCAGCTCACAAAGGATGGTGGGTGAGGCTGAAGAGTTTGAATTCGGACCAGAGGCAAATATGGAGTCACTGACGGATGTTAAGCAAGGAAGGAAGTGACTTGATTGGATCTGCGTCTAGAACCATCACAAAGACAACCTGTGGAGTGTTGAGAAAAAGGAGGGCAGGAAAGGGGGGGCCAGTTACAAGGATGCTGCAGTGGTTCATACTAGAGCATTCATGAATTTAACAGAAGACCAGAATAGCCTGACTCTCTTCGTGGGTTTGGTATACAATTGCAAATTGACAGGGCTAGACAAAATGGTTTCCCCAGGTCCCTCCCAGCTTTAGGATTTTCAAATCCCACTTATTTTATATTTAATCAAAGAAGGGAGTGATGAGGCATAAGCTAGAGAAATTTGCAAATTTATGATCAATATGCAGAACTCACATTCAGCAGACAGAAGGCATTAAAGGCTATACATGATGTTGATTGCCTAGATAATTCTCTGTGATCAAGCACACTTTACAATTAATGATATTTTTGTTATTCAAGTGAGATCTGCTGTTTTTTAAAAGTTTTCGTGTTTGAAATTTTATGGGAAAACTCTGTTGAGTTTAATGCTGAATATTCTAAATAGTAGCAGAAATATTTTAACATCACTAGAGTCACTTCTGCGTCTCCCATCACAAATAAGATTGGATTTGATAAGAAAAATCTAGGGCATTGCCATGACAATTACCAGGCTTAATCTTAGTTCCACTTAGGCTTTATATAACTCCAATCAGACAAAAAGCAGAGGGCTGTTAAAGGGCAGGGATGGGTGCTCACCTCTGCCTCTTGTTATCAGAGTGCCTGACTCCAACGGTAACGCAACATGACATTAAGCCACTGGTTCTCAACCCTGGCTGCATGCTGGAATCACCTGAGGATCTTTTACAAATTGTTGATGCCTAGGCCCTATCCCTAGAGCTTCTGATTTAATTGGTCTGGAGTGAGAAGGTTTTAAAAATCTTCCCAGGTGATTTGAACATGCAACCAGGGTTAAGAGCCACTGCACTAGGTAATTATCACAGCAATTCTCAAGGTGCTGCCCAGGGACGCCTAGAAGTTGGCAATGCCTTCCAAGTGGCTGCCGGTCTGGATTTTTGTGTGTTTGGATTCTTTCATGGTTTGGCAAAAATAATAGAATTATCACATTAAAAATAAATCGGTTGTATCATTGGTATCCCATCTAAAGGGCATTGGTGTTTTCATAGATCCTGTTTGATAATTTATAGAATTGTTGGGGTGCCTGGGTGGCTCAGTCGTTGAGTGGCTGCCTTTGGCTCAGGTCATGATCCCGGGGTCCGGGGATCAAGCCCCACATTGGGCTCCCTGCTGAGCGGGAAGCCTGCTTCTCCCTCTCCCACTCCCCCTGCTTGTGTTCCCTCTTGCTGTGTCTCTCTCTGTCAAATAAATAAATAAAATCTTTTAAAAAAATTTTATAGAATTGTTTTTAATGGAGCAAGGGGGAGTAGGGGAGAAGAGAAGGGGAAAGGAAATGCTGAGATCCCACATAAGAGTGTGAGAACCTCTGGGTTTCAGAAGCTGGGCACAGTGCAAGCAAATCACAGTTGCGCAGGACACCATCTGCTTCCCATCATGCCCTTGGGGCATTCTGAGGTCTATCATAATTATAGTCTTCTATATTATAACACAGAATTCCCAGATTTTTTTTAAATCATAATATTGCTAAGTGACCTATCAGGGTCTCTCCCTCTCTTTTCTAATAAGAAGTCTGAAATCAATAGAAGACTTTTACTGCATCTTTTAAATACCACCAGTAGGTCTTAGGAATCATCCGGCACCTTGTTTCTGTAACTGGACAATTCTTAGATCTTATTCATCAGGCTGTTGAACTGCTTTTGTTGGGTTTCTTTTTTCAGGGACATACACCATCCAGAATTTTCCTGATATTCTTGCTTTTAACTGTTGTGGCTCAACAAAAGCAGCTAAACATGATACAAATTCAGTGTCATTTCCTTCAAGACCTAACTCAACTTTCTGGGCTTGAAATGCTGAGCAAGCAATTCCTGGCCTCATCCAAACACTACAAATGTATTTTTCACCCCCTAAACTACAGATGTCAACAAGAGATCCATCCTACTGAATAACGATGCTGATGGAGAAGTGAGAATACACAGACCTCACCTTGTAATGGAAGCTGAGAATCTCATCCTTGATCATCTTCTGGATGTGACGACAGAAGTCCAGACTCTAGCCAGTTCCTTTCTTTCTCCCCACCATTAGAGAATGAATGTTTGTGTCCCTCCCAAATTCATCTACTGAAACCTAATCCCCAATGTTATGGTACTTGGAGATGGAGCCTATGGGAGGTGACTGAGTCATGATGGTGGCGCCCTCATGCATGGGATTAGTGACCTTGTAGAACAGACCCTGGAAAGTCAGTGCCCTGGTCCCTTCTGCAATGAGAGGACACGGTTAGAAAAGAGCCATCTGTGAAACGGGAAGCAGGTCTGCACAGGACACCGAGTCTGTAGGAGCACTGAGCTTGGACTCTCAGCCTCCAGCACTGTGAGAAATGCATTTCTGTTGTGTGCACACCACCTCATCTATGGAATCCTGTTATAGCAGTCTGCACTGACTGACACCATTCGTCGACGTGGAGCCTCTTGTTTTTCTTCCCAAGGAGACTGAGTTCTATATTGATTAAAATCTCGGGGACCCTTCACAAGAACCATGTGTCCCTTCAGAGTGATGTTGATACTTTCTGGCATGTTGCAAGTCTGGTTGCTTCATTCTCAAGAGTAGATGCGGCAAACAGCTCAAAGACTCCTGATATTCAAATGGGTAGGGGTTTTACTTATGGTATCTTTTTCTATCATTGTATAAAAATACAATTATTTATCAGTTTCCTGGCACTGCCATAATGATGTTCAAAAACTAGGTGACTTTGAAACAACAGAAATTTATTGTCTCATAGTACGGGAGGTCAGAACTCTGAAATCAAGGTGTCAGCAAAGCCATGCACCCCCTGAAACCTGTAGGAGAAATCCTTCCTTAACTCTCTCTAGGTTCTTTTGGGGTTGCTATCAATCTTTGATATTCCTTGCCCTGCAGATACAGAACTTCAATCTTTACCTTCATTGTCAGTTGGTGTGCCCAATGTGTGTCACTGTCTTCACACGGCCATCTCTTTATAAGGACACCAGTCACGTTGGATTAGAGCCCGCCCTATTCCAATATGACTTCATCTTAACTAATTCTATCTTCAATGACCCTTTTCCAAATAAGCTCACATTCTGAGGTACTAGGGGTTAAAACTTAATATAGCTTTTAAGGGGACACAATTCAATCCATACCAATGCCCAACAAGATTATTTAGGGTTTTTTTTAAATGTATGAAATCTAAATTTTTAAAGGAGTTCATTGATTAACCTCTGCATGCCAAAATAATTTTTGATGAAACTATACCACTTCTGGTGCAAAAGGCCCAAAGGTGAGCTGAATCTCCATGACAAAAAGAGAAATCCTTGACTAAAAGAATACACCTTTGGGACTATTACTCTATAATATATCTTCTTTTTAATAAAAGCAAAAGAAAAGACGGGAGGAAACTTCTCTGCTGGTTAATTTTTACCAAATTTTAGTTGGGAGTTTATCTTAAAACTTTGAGTCACATTGGAGAGAATGTTTTTAAGGAATATGCAAAGTTCCCATCTTTATTAGTGTGAAACATGAGAATCTAAAAAGACTGAGGGAAAAAATCACTCTAATTTTTGAAAGCTATTTTTTTTTTCTGTTTGCGGTACTTCACGATAACTTGAATCAGAGAGACCTTGGTGATATAAAATGTTATTCCTCAAGGTTTTTTACCGGTAAAATGACCCATATTTTTTCTATGCTATTGAATAAGAGCCTATCCTTCATTCTATTGAACTAAAAAGAATATCCTTATCAAGGATCTAATGTCATGAAACCAAAGAGAAAGAATTTAGAATTTTTAAGTTACACTAAAAATACTTAAGATTAAAGATATAGATATGGATAGGTAGGCAAATATCAAAACTCCAAATAGCATTTTACTTTCCTGTTACTGCTATAAAAGTATAAAGCACTACACAAACAAAATGAGAAGATCCAGAGTATGGTAGTCCTCACTTCAGAGAACACTAAGGGTTTTCCTGAGCATGGGGTTAGAATGTCCTCATCCACACCACCCCAGCCCTAGGGAAGTGTGGTTATGTTCATGCCTTGCAGTGACAGGCTGTGACAGAGATCCAACTCAGACTATTGTAAGAAAAGAAGAAAAAAAAAAGTTTGTAACTAGTTAAACATGGCGGTCAAAGTGGCTCAACAATGTCACCAGAATTCAGCTCTCTCAAACCTTCTCTTCCGTCTGCTTTCTTTTGTACTGGTTTGACTCTCCATGTGGACACACCTGGCAGGCTTACACTGCCCAGCTTCAAGTCCAAGAGAAAGGAAACACATTTCGGTAGTTCCAAGAGGGATCCGTGCAACTGGAGTGTGTGTCCAGCTTGCAGTGTGGCCAAGGAGATGAAAGCCTTTATCAGGCATCCTGAGGACAGCGCCCACTCTGGGAGTTAGATCAGCATTCCCTGAACTCCAAAGACTGAGTGGGGGAGAGATCATGCCCTGTTACAAGGGGCTCTGAGTCTGGGTGGGCAAAAACAACCAATGCCCATTTCAAATGAGGGTAAAGAATACAGAAGATGAAGAGGTCTACTTGAAGAAACTAATTGGACCCTAGGTCTCCTCTTTCCAAAGCTGTGATAAACACATATAGTTAAATGTTGACCTTCTCTGTGGTCCATCAGAAGGAGTGTGTCAAATAAGAAGCACTCTAATGATGGAATGTGAATGAACCTCAGACACATTATACTAAATAAAAGAAGCCAGACACAAAAGGCCACATATGAATATGCAGAAAAAAGTACATTCATACACACCAAAGCCAGACTGGTGGTTGTCAGGGATCAGGGACAGATGAGAATGGGGAGTGACCACTTTGGGGGTGATGAAAATAATTTAGAACTTGATACAGGTAAGTGGTTGTACAACATCACGGATGTACTCTAAGCCACGGAACTGTACACTTCGAAATAGTTAATTTTATGTTACGTGAATTTCACTTCAATTTCTTTTAATGCGGGAGGGGGAGGACTCTAGTCCCTGTGCAAGACTTAAACTGGGTAAAAACCCTGATCTTTCCTCTCTTTCCATCTCTATTTATGATCACCTGCTTAAGTGCCATTGGAGGTTCACAGACCTCTTCACTTTTTCGCCTATCAAGCATTCATTCTACGCTCAAGAAAGTGGCCTTCCCTTCCTTGCTTCTCTGACAAAGCCAACCATCCAGAAGCTTCCTGACCATAAAGTTTTAGGTGGTTTTAAAGGACTTGGTCTTTAATCACTCACTCCTCCTTCACCGCCAGAGTCCCTGCCTCTAGCAAATGGGGAGCTGATAAACTTTGGCTTAGTATATACCCTATTCCCTTATTTTCTGCCTTCTACCGAGGTGCTACAATTCTCAGTGCATTAAGAGTTTAGCTAACACGGCATTCATAAAGTCCAGTTTCACATTTTGTAAATTCTGGGAGAGTCTCCACAGATACAGGTCCCACAACAACCTGACCAGAAATGTTTCCAGAAGAGAGTCCAGTCATTTGAAGGACAGCTCTGGTGGGCTTTGCTAAAGGCTTTATTTCTGCCGAGTGTCATGTCAAATCTGCAGCCTGAAGTTTCTAAACTGCACAGTTACCAGAAAATTGGTTGGAAACCACGAGGAGTCAAGCAGTTTTAGGAATAGTGTGTGAATTTTTATCTGGATCCTGCCTGTGAAACTTCAACAGCTCAAACAAAAACAAGAGTAATTGCTTAAGACATATTTTAGGGAGAAAAATAAATTGGTATCGTGGGCATGAATCTCCGTGAATAAATTCTGGGGTGCCAGAAATAAAACTTTATTCTTCTGTAGTAAAACTTAATTTCGATTTAGAAGGCCTAATGCCCCCAGACAGCAGGAAGTTCTCTGGTCAGTTGGAGACCCCTGAGCCTTGCCTTTGGCTTGTGTCTAAGTTCCAGGAGGTCCAAGTCATGTCAAGTTTTAGGAAGGAAGGCATCTCATCCCTGGCTGCAGGATAGCTAAGACATCCCCTGATCCCATCCATCTGACTCCGTCTCCAACTTCCATGCTACGCATCTGGGCATCACCATTATCTTGTGATTCCTTGCTCGATTAGGACATAGAAAGCTACAGGAACCTACAGAGCTGTCCGTACCCCCTAGGCCTGGACTCTGTGCAGACAGTCCCTCTCTGTGGTCTTTCAAGCTCAGGACTCTGTTGTGGAGTTACAGGGCCCTTGTGTCTCAAATTGCTCCCTTTCTTTCCAGGTTTTTACCACCTCCCCAGCATTCTGCTTGGGAAGCAGGGTGCAGAGACCTTCTCCCTGGAATCGGACCAACTCTTGACAAACTCGCCTCACATCTACTTCCGCTTCTCCCCACTACCCCCCAGTGTGCGCGTGCCTTTGCGCACGCACACACACACACATACCCTGCTAAGGAGAATCTCCTAGTGGGGAGCCCAGAAATGCCTAGAGGCTTGAATGGGAGAAAGGGCAAGGAAGGGAATGGGAAGATTTCAGTGTATGTTTCTTTAACATATATTCATTTTGTTTTGTTGCTTTGAAGATTGCAGACTAGAATAACATCATTTTACATACTATTTCCCCCTGCCAAAAGAAATAGTGGATAAAATCCCAGACATAAGAATGCACCCGATTTCAAGACATTTACCCTGATACTTTTCCTTTTTGAAAATAATTAATTAATTAATTAATTAATTTGAGAGAGGGGGGCGGGGGAGGGGCAGAGGGAGAGGGAGAGAGAAACCCAAGCAGACTCCAACCTGAACACAAAACCCCCACACAGGGCTCAATCCCAGGACTCTGAGATCAAGACCCAAGCGGAAACCAATGCTCAACCGACTTTCCCACCCAGGTGCGCCTACCCTGACTCTTTTCTACCACCCAAGCTGGGGCATTGACTTCCTCTCCATAAGCTTCTTTGTTTGCAAGCCCCACCCTAGCAGGGGACCCATTATCACCAGGACACCTGCATATGACACGCTCAAACCTCAACACGGTTGTGAAGGGGAGTGTGCCTACCTTAGAAAATGCTAAAAAAATAATGGCTTATGCCTCTTAAATATCTGTAAGACAGTCTTAACACACATCTCAGTTTAAGAGAAGAATTTGGTTCAATGAGCATTTTTGCCCACACAGATGCTATGGCATTCAATTCTCCATACCATAATTTTGATAAGTGCCATGTACTATTATTAAATGTGTGTGTTTGTATATTGCCTGGGGGAGGGGGACAGTGTTTGCTCCCCAACTGGATATTAAGCTCCCAGATGGTGTTTTGGTTTGTTTTTTAAACACGTCTGGTTGTTCGTTAACAGGCCGGGAAACTGAACATCTCCTCTCCCCAAAACAGTGGAAGCAGGAATAGCTTGTTCCAATCAATGGGCATTTTTAACAATGATAGCAGGAATTCACAACTATTGCATGCCTTCATTTTCTATTTTTTTTTTCTTTCTTTCTTTTTTTTTTTTTTTGCATACCTTCATTTTCAGCTGAACCAAACCCACTGTACTTGGGTGTTTAGTCCTCCTCCACATCAGAGAACTTTGCTGTAGCAGCAGCTCTGGTCAGTGGAGACTTTATTCAGTCACTGCCTACACAGTGTTTATACCTAGGACATCTCATCCTTTTGCTTAGGCACCTGAGTGGCATGGTTCTTCCTGCACCAGAGCTGAGACCTCCATGTTTCTACATTCCATTTTTTTATCCTATTATTTTATTCTTTGTGCCCAACATGATGCTCTGTTTATGGAAGATGCCTCAAGAAATGCTTGCTAAAGAGGATGGATGAATGAAAATCATACACTATTAAGGCTAAAAGGATCTTGAAAATTTATCTAGCCTTTTCTGAAACCTTCAGGCAGGCCATACGCTCAAGCCAATTCAAATAAATGAGAACCTACTCAATTTTTTTAAACCTCCAGCAAAAATTTCTAAATCCATTTTCGTAAAATAGTATTAATGTGGCATTGAACAACTCTATCTAAAACTTCCCCACCGCATCGAATGTGAATGTGACAGAGAGAACAGACACCAATACTGAGGACCAGGAGTTGTGCCCTAGAGCCTGGCTCTGTGGCCCACAGGGCTTGACCTTGGCAGCATCACTCACCCTCCAGGGAGTTTCCATGCTTCATCTGTAAAATTACAGGGGTTGATCAGAGGACCTCTAAGCTCACTTACACTCAAATTCTATTAATCCTTTTCATTTGTGTGCCAGGATAGGAAGAGTAAGGCTCTTTTCATATGGTATGTATTTTTCCCTTGCTTTGTTTGCTTCTTTAAAGGGAGAGAACACAAATGTTTTCTCTTACTCTCCCAGGAGGACCTGAAGATTACCAGCCCCTCCTGCCATAATGTTTGATCACCCTTCATAGGAATTATTTTATAAAATTTGTAAGATTTCTTATAGGGAAAATAGAAAGATAAATCAGTCTTGCTTCTGTACGGTCGATCAAAATATATTTTGATAGCTGGGATACACAAAACCTGACTTCCCACATGGACACCATCAATGTTTTGTAGGTTTGTGTTATAGGTTTCTGCATGAGAGTACGGGAATGCTGATAGATCTTATGTTGTATGATTCCGATCAAAAAATAAAAAGACTATATACATGGTGTTTTTGCAATTGCACATACTTCATTAAAAAAATATTCCTGGAGTGCCTGGGTGGCTCAGTCGATTAAGCACTGGACTCTTGATTTCAGCTCCAGTCATGATCTCAGGGTCATGGGATCAAGCCCCGTGTGGGACTTGGCACTGGGTGTGGAGCCTGCTTAAGATTCTCTCTGTCCCTTTCCCTCAGCCCCTTCCCCACTTAAAATATATATATATATATATATAATATATATGTTACATATATAATATATATATGTTATACATATATATATATTCCATATAGGCAAGAACTTGCATTTCAACTAGGCATCGATGAGAACATAATCCTCTACTTAAAATTTTACACATCAGTTATATCCAAAAGAATTGAAAGCAGGGTCTTAAAAAGATATTTGTGCACCCATGTTCATAGCATCATTGTTCACAAGAGCCAAAAGGTGGAAGCAACCCAAGTGTCCATTGAAAGATGAATGGATAAACAAAATGTGGTAAATACAATGGAATATTACTCAGCACTAAAAATGAGTGAGGGTGCCTGGGCGGCTCAATTGGGTAAGCATGTGACTCTTGATTTCGTCAGGTCATGATCTCAGGGTCATGAGATCGAGCCCTGCTTTAGTCACCACTCTCAGCGCGGAGCCTGCTTGAGATTTTCTCTCTCTCCCTCTCCCTCTGCCTCTCCCCCCTTCCCCCTGGCGCAGTCTCTCTCTCTCTAAGATAAATAAATAAATAAATCTTTTTTTTGTTTTTAGTGACATGGATGAACCTTGAAGACATTATACTAAGTAAGTCAGTTGGACTTACTCTGTTGTATGAATCGCGTATATGAGGTACCTAGAGTAGTCAAATTCATAGAGACAATAAGTAAAATAGTGGTTTCTGGGAGGATGATGGAAGCGGGGAATGGGAAGTTACTGTTTAATGGCTCCAGAGGTTCGGTTTTGCATGATAAAAAGAGTTTTGTGGATGCACAATAATGATGGTGGCACAACGTAAATGCGTTTCATGCCATTGAACTGTACACTTCAAAACGGTTACCATGGTAAATCATGTCATGTCTACTTTGCCACAATTTAAAAAATAAAACAAAAAATTACACAAATGGTCGAAAGAATTTTCTGGAGTCGCTTCTGGCTCTGTACATTTCAAAGATGGTTCTGCTCTGATGCTCAGATACTTCCAGTGTTGAAAACTGCAAGACACTTGGATGTCACTCTGCGACCTCTGGCTCCACACCTTCAGGTCATGATGCCAGAGTGGAGAGTGGGAGTATTCCTGGAAACCGTTTCTATATCAGACTGCTAGGGATCACTTAACTACACAGGGTAGTGATTGTGGTCCCCATTACTATGTCCCACTAAATGCAAATGAAAGGCACCGTCAGTTCAATTTCCTTCTACTTGGATTCCAGAGATGCCCCAGTTGCTCCACCACCGTCCAACCAAAGGGGAAACGTGACATAGGGGAAGTCAAGCTGGAAAGAAACAGTGATCTGAACTGATTGCGATTAAAATGTACTACTTTTGCAAACTTTAGAAACAAAAGAATATGTGAACGTGTGTCTAGCACATCTCCTGAGACCTTGGAAGGAGCCCATGCAGATGAGAACCCCGAAGGGTAAGCGTTATTGGCTTCTCAGCAAATTCACCCCTGAACTCCTATTTCACTGCAAATCCTTTCTAGATAAGTATCCCTGCCAATTATTTTGTTCCCACATGATATGTGAACTGCCAAGTCAAAACTCTTTGCACAATAATCCCTTCGGATAGACATTCTATATCACTTTTTATATTCTCTCCAAATATGTCTAGTCTTTTTAACTTGACTTTGCAGCCATTGTTTTTCAAATATTCTATCATGCTTGCACCTGTCTGATCTACCACAGACTGTGAAAGACTTGAAAACAAGGAATATTTCTATCATGAGACTCACTGGAATACTACAGACAATCACATGTCTAATTAATGTATTTGGACAAGGTAATGTGTGTGTGTGTGTGAGCGTGTATGTAGGGGTGGGGGGCTCTCCTCTGAAAGCTTACCAAGTGTCTATCTTTGCTTGTGAGGTCCAGAAATGGACACAGAACTCTGCCCAGGGTTCTAAACTTTTGTTTTATTTTATTTTGTTTGTGTGTGTGCATTTACTATAAAATGTACCTACATCTGTATCAGTTAGGAATTGAGTTCAACTGTGAGTAGCAGAGACCTGAAAAAAGGGTGGTGTAAGATTTCTTTCTTCCTTTTGTAATAGGAAATCCAAAGGTGAGCAGTCCAGACCTGCTATGAGAACTCCCTATTGTCACCAGAAACGGAGGCTGCTTTCAGCTCTCTGTTCCGATAATGCTGCTCCTTACCCTCATACTTGTAAGATGGTTGCTAGTGCACCGGCCCTTTGGAGGCCATCATATCTGCATTCCTAGCAGAAAGAAGGATACATGAGGTGAGAAGGCAAAAAACATGCCTCTTCGAGGCCTGCCTCTTTTCTAAGGAGTGTTCTTGATAGTCACGCAAGTGACTTCTGCCTGTATCTCATTGGCAGCCCTTGCTGTAAGGAGCGAGATGCAGGGAAATTTGGAAATGTGGTCTTTCTCTAGACACAGGTTTACCCACAATGAATACTGGGGCTCAGATAGCACAAAGAAGGATGGAAATGGGGTAAATTACCACCACCTCTGCCGTGAGACCTCAGGCTGCCCTGGTCCCAAGCAAACTGTGAAGCGAATCGTGGGCGGCCCCTTGCCTTGCCTCTCCCCATTCCCATCCTTACCTAGGAAAACACATCCTCCTACCTCAGAGGAAAAAAAAAAACAAACTCATTCACACTTAGCAAGAATGATGAAAAATTTTAAATTTCCCAAGAATGTGTGTTTTAACCAGGAGCAAAGCCTCAAATTAGAGAAATAAAGTCATCTTCATTCGTATTTTGGTATCAGTAAGCGAGATATAGATAATTGAGTTTGGGAAAGAATGATTGGGTTTAGATTCCCCTGTCTCTAAAAATCAGATCACACAAGACAATGTTCCTCTTTGCTCTTTTTTGTTTTCTTAAGTAATTTCTATGCCCAGTGTGGGGCTTGAACTCACAACCCTGAGATCAAGAGTCACATGGTCTACCGACTGAGCCAGCCAGACACCCTTGCTTTTTCTTTTCTTTTTTTTTTTTTTTTTAATGTTCCTGTTTTAAGTTCAGTGCATTTCGGAGCACAAATGGTAAATGTGTTACCCACCAGAATCCTAATGTTTTTTTGTATTTGCCCATAGCTCATTCCCCTGATTATAACTAAGTAGCATATATTTTTTTTTCTTCCTGAAATGGGTTAAAGTCTTTTTAACACTAATACTAATTGGGCTTTAGTGCTGCGGTGTTTATTAGATGTTTATTATTCACAGCCGTCGAGGAGGCATGGTGGAGAAGGGCTTTTCATTTTGCGTCGTGGTTACTTGATAACAGGCCTGCTTCAACACATACTTGTGAGGTATGTGAGAGACAGGAGGAGACTTCTTATTCCACCAAGTCTGTCAAGTGGGCATTAAGCAGAAAATGAAGTTGAGTCTCCTATGCCGCAATAAAACATGTGCTTTAAAAGGAATACAATTGCCCTTGAGTTACTGTGGCTTTATTTTGAGTACTGTGGGGTCTTCAGGCAAATATTTCTGCAAACAGCTTTCAGAAAGGATGGTAATAACTGACATTTGTAGAGCATGTTCTGGTTTATAAAGCGTTTTCACGCTTATTGTCTGTGCCAACTTCTCTCTGCTCTTGGCTGCTGGCAAATGGAAATCTCGGTTTCATAGCTTTGAGATGGCTTCTGGGACGTAGCTTTTGATCTCCTTTGCCTCTAGAACGGAGACCGGCAGTTTTAATAATGGCCTCAATCACAGGTTTCCAGAAGCAAAAGCAAACTGACCATTTCCTGATCTTTTTCTACACCAGAATAATGCTATTCCCATTGAAGCTAACAGCTCCCTGCCAGGCAAGTCCATGAGGAAGTGAGGATTACAGAAAGAGAGGGATGTCAGAGGTAAGGATATTCCTTTCTACCTCCTGGTAATCTTTCCCTGTTCTCATTCTATGCTAACTGACTCAGGACCACTATAGGCCAACATATACACTTACGTTTCTTTGGGCCATCAATAATTCAATCACTGAACCTCAGAGCTGATGGAAAACATAAAAGATCTGAAAACCAACCAGCCAGACCTGTACTTCTCAAATGGGAAAGGGAGAGATTTTGATAAGGAAAATCTGTGTCCTAAGATGGCCAACCGAGCCAGCGACAGAGTATCAGTCCTTGCCCCGGGGCTCTTCCAGGTTCTTCTCCCTGCTCTGCTTCACCCACGCGTCAAAAGTGCCAAGTATGCGGAAGTAGAAGTGCATAAATTGCCCCCCTTGTAGTTTGTGCTTGGGGCTCAGACCTTTGGAGACCACTCTCCTCTGAGCCTGCCAGTGTTAAATAAACTTCTTATCCTCCAAGATCTCCGAGTGCCGCTTGGTTCTTCCACTGGGTGATGCAGTCCAGGTTCCATAACAATTTCATCTTCTGGAAGGAGCAATAGGATCTAGAGTGGGCATTCCCAGGGAAGACAGGACCACAGATAATAGGACCTCATTTCGTCCCACCTTCTAAATATTTAACCTCTCTGGCTATAAACATGCTTAAGCGTCTCTCAACTCTAAAAAAAAGAATACTGAAGCGTCTTCCATCTTTAAAAAATAATAATACATAAAAAAAAGTTCCCTTAGATTCTAGTCACTGGAGCCAATCACTGCCCAATCCTTTTAACCTTTTCTCTTCCAAAAATGTCCCTACCGTGTCCACAGTCATCACTACTTCCTCGCCTCTCATCCAATGCTCAGCCTCTGGAAATCTGGCTCATTCCCACCACCACCTCATCTGCATCTCCAATTACTTCCCATTGACAAACGCAGGGCGCATGTTGTGATCTTTTTATTGCGAGACTGCAGCATTTAGTGTGTCCACGTGGGTTCCTCTTTTTGCTGCTACGACACTGGACTCTCCTGTCCTCAGACCTCCCCATGGTTTCAACACCTCCTCAAGCTCCCCTCCCAGGTTCCCATCCTTGGTTCCTGCATCTCTTTCTCTCCACACCGCCCTGGGTTAGCTCATTCTCAATGACTACCTATGTATGGATGCTTCTTTAATCTGCACCTAGTGCCCACACTTCTCCCCCAACCTCAGACTCAAGACATCATTTTTCTAAAAGAACGCTTCCACTGAGTTACCCTAAAACATATTGTCTTCCTTTAAACCATCTTCTGTCTCTACCCGCACTTTAATCCAACAGTCCACCATCTGCTCACTGGCCTAGGTTAGAAAGCCTATGGTTCCTCCCTACCCTCCATCAGCCCTACATCTCATCTATTTCTGGACCTACCTCCTCTTTTCCTTCCTGCTATTATGACTTCAGTTCATAACTTTGTCACCTCCTCCCGGAACAACTGTCACATCTCCTGACAGATATCCATACGTGCATATTTTCCTGCCACAGGGTTCTGTGTGAGATGAAAATCTAAGCAAAAACAAAAGCCCAAGATCCTGACGGTGGCGCAGATTCTCAGGGCTTCAGTACCAGCTTCCTTCTTCAGCCTCACGGTTTCATTCTGTACTCCCACAAAATAACCCTGTTGGCAACACCCAGGACTCTTGCGGTCTTCACCCGTACGCTGGACCCTCTCTGTGGATGTCCTATCTGCCTCTTTCTCCTCCCCCCTGCTCTTTATCTAGTTAAACAGTACTCAGCTTTTAAAACTGATCAAAGATAGCCTCCCCCAGGAAGCCATCCCTGATATCCAGGGATAGATGAGTTGCCTTTCCTTAGTGCCCTGCATATTTCTCCCCCTTTTGAAAGCTCTTTATCCATACAGGTGGATTAACCAGGTAGTTTACTATGTACCATGAAGCTTTGGGACCCTTGCTCACATAGGCCCCCTCTAAGGCCCTTTCCTAGCTAAGTATTCAGAATTTTGCATTCTCTTTCTTAATGAGGGCCCCCAAATTTGTATGTTTCAGGTCCCACAGAATCTAGATAGTCCCCTTTTTGTCTTTTGTTTATCCTCTAGTTCGTGAATTCTGTATGGGCAGAGCCTATGTCTTATTTACCTTTGTCATCACAACACACATGAGGCATTTCATAGTTGGCTGCTGGATGGATGGATGGATGGATGGATGGATGGATGGATGGAAATGGTCTGGAAATCTAAGGCAAGACTGAGAAGGGAGGAAGAGACAAGCAATGAGTGCAGGCTGAGGCAAGACGTGGATGGAAAAGTTCAGGACGAGGAGCTCCTTGGTTCCCTGAACAGCCTGGAGAGGGACGTTGGCCAGGATACCAGCATCAAAACAAGGCCATGAATCAGACTCATGCAGAGAGCAATGGCTAGAAGCCAGGCAGACAAACACAGGCCTGGAGTGTGCACAGCCCGGTGGTCAGAGCGGAACAATAGGTACAAATACAGGTCAATGACCAGGAAACAGAGGAGCAAGACAAACTTGCAGGAAGACAGAAACCAAACAGCAATGAGAAGCAAGCATTTCCTGCTCAGCCCTCTCTGGTTCTGGGGTGACTGACACCACCCCGGGGCAGGGGGCAGGAATACCGGGCCAAGAGATGGGGCATGAAGGGGGACAGAGGAGGCCGATGTCTTTCTCACTTGGATTGATGTCCAGGGCAATCTATTTCCAACCCTGAGCATCGACTGAAAATAAAATCATGAAAATGCTACTGAGTTCACAAAGCCCTCTTTAAAAAAGAAGAAAAAAGGGAATAAAAAATCTGAATCCATTCCATTTTGAGGTATTCCTTTAAAGATTTGCTTTCAATGATGTGACAATGAATGGTTGTGTTGTAGTATGAAACCAGCAGTTATGTAAAGGAGGCAAAAATTGCTTCATTAAAATGCATGGGGGGAGAAGCAATGGATTATAGTATAGATCATGCTGCAGATGAGCAGATTACTGAGCACCAGGCACATAAGGGAGACAGATTAATGAAAAATAAATAAAGGGACTTCAGAAAAACAGCATGAAGCTGAACACTGGTCTGCTGCTTATCACAGACTATAAGCCCAAATGTGTGTAGAAAATCATTTCTTTTCATTTGGAATGTTGATCTGAAAGTTAATGTTATTTGCTTCTTTACCTATTTCTCCATTTTATGTATTTATCTTTTGGATAATTAAAGATAATTTTAAAAACTAGGAAACATCAACATGGTAGAATATCTAATGCAGGTTGCTTACTCTGGAAAAATGTCAAGGGCATGGTGCAGTTTTCTCAACAGTACGGATAATCACTGAAAATTATAAATAAAATAATTGATTCTTCTTGTCATGGCTTTACTGTGTGTGTGGTTTTTTTTTTTTAAGTTTTCTTTTTTTTAAGATTTTATTTATTTATTTGACAGAAAGAGACACAGCGAGAGAGGGAACACAAGCAGGGGGAGTGGGAGAGGGAGAAGCAGGCTTCCTGCAGAGCAGAGAGCTCAATGTGGGGCTCAATCCCAGGACCCTGGGATCATGACCTGAGCCGAAGGCAGACGTTTAATGACTGAGCCACCCAGGCGCCCCTGCTTTGCTGTGTGCTTTGCCTAAAAAACCGCCTGGATGTTACTTTGAAGGGAAAATCACTTAAAGTAGCAGGAAAACAATGGAATTTGGAGTCAGATGACCCAGAGCTGTAAAAGCAACTCTAACATTTATATTGTGTGATTTGGACAAATCATCAACTCTCTCTGAGCTTCAATTTTTGGCAAGAAAAATGATACCTGCTTTAATTAACTCAGAGTTTTCAGTGCATCTCAAATGATATATTATTTAAAAAAAATTTTGTAAAAAGCTGTACGAACATAAATTGTCAATTACGTTTACGACCTCCCTTAGGTTTCAGCTGGATTTGGGTTACATGTAATCACTCTAACAGATGAAAAAGCAAGCATCCAGCAATCACCTGAAAATCACACCTACCATTTATAATGTTCATACTGACAGTGAAAGACAGGTAGTGACTATTTTTAAGGATGGCATTACTTTCCAATATTTACTTAATCATTTTAAAATTAGACTTACAATTTCTACAATGTGTGAAGTTAAACAAGTCACCTCTTTTGAATTTAATAAGCTCCATTAAAGTATTTATGATAATTATATATACTTCTGAGCATGGAGATGCTTAATTAGAAGCTTAAAAGTTTTAAGGCAAGTAAAAATAGATGAACTATATGTAGGAACTCTGAGAAAACGGTAGTGTACCTATTAAGATCCAAGTGGAGGTGTGGAGTAGTCAGTTGTTTATACAAGGCAAGAGTTCAAGAAAAGGATGGGGCTGGAGATACAAATGACTGAGTCATCATTCAATAGATGGTTTTGAGTCATGCAGGTGAGAGTGATTATAGCTAGAGAAGAGGTCTAAGGCCAGAGCTGAGGGGCTCACTAATGTTTCAAGGCTGTGGACAAGATGATAACCCAGCAAAGGAGACTGAGGAAATCGGCTAGTGAGGGTAGGAGGAGACAAGTGTTCTGAAAGACAAATGAGGAAAACAGTTCAAGGAGGAGGTAACGTCAACTGTGCCAAATAGTGCTGAGCGGTCAGTCAAGATACAGACTGAGAATTGGCCCATGGATCCAGCAACCTGGAGGTCACGGTGACCTTGACAGGAGCACCATAAGTAGACTGGGAAGCCAATAAAAGTAGGAATGGGGAGATGTTGACCTTTAAATTACCTCCCTTTTGATACTCTGATTTTCTTTTGTTAACCTGAGCTCTTGCATTTTCATAAGTGGGGAGGACACAAGAGAGAGGGGGGGAGAGCCTGAAATTAAATTTAGCTCTATTATGGCCAAGAAACTTAATCTCAGTTCACAAAGTATCTCCATAATATAATAAAATCAGTTACAACAGAATCAATTCCCCGAAGAGAAGGGGCCTGGACAGACCACACAATTACGATCTCCACATTTTCTATACCCAACGTCCAAGAGAGTTTTTTTTTCGAATTATGAACTTAGTCACATAACTTTCGTCTTACATTCAAATGTATATAGAAAAAAGCAGAGTTACTTAAAATCATAGATGTTCTGGAAAATCTGAAGTGTGTAATGACTGTACATAGAGCTCATTCTCTTGCCTTTAGGCAGAGGTACATCTGAACCTTTGTGAATATTTAATAGTTAATATTGGTTTCTAACCCAGTAGCATTTAACCTAACAGCTACTTTGTATAAAGTAGTGTGTTAAGCAAAGATCTTTATCAGGACTTCCTTCAGGCACAAATCCCACTGCACCATCAGAGAGTTGCAACTCAGATCCCCTGGAGAGATCTCAGTGTGGAACATTTTAATGATTTGGGGCTTTTCTGATGAACGTAAAAATAAATCATTAAATGTTTATTTTACTCCCATGAAATGTGTCCAGATGAAATCCTGCCTCCATCCTCACGTCTCATCCCATCCTTCACCCTATCCTTGGCATCAAAACGCACTACTTGGGTTTGCCCACATTCTCTTTCAGTGTGTTCCCCAGTGCAATGGGGACTGACAACAGCAGTCCACCATCTGTATGACACGCTGATCTTTTAAAGACCATCCATCCACCCCCGGGGCGAAACCATTACCATTCCTGTAATTTATCTCCATTAGAACTTTTATCCAGCCCACAGCCATTTTTCCCTCTCTTGTCAAATCCAGTGGGCCACCAAATTCTCAGAAAAGTCTGGCCCAATATCTCAATGATTTGATTATTCTACAGTTCTTACAAGTTCAGTTTCTCCTAAAAAATTCCAAGATACTGCTTTTTTAAAAGTTATTATTATTCTTCTTAAAATAGAGGAACACTGCCTTTCAACATGTCCTTCTTGGCAAACATATTATTTATTCCATTTACAGTGAGAATTTTCATGCTCATTTTTCTCTTCAATGAACTACTTTCCAGAATTTCCTTTCCTCTTCCCTATAATTAGTGCTACATAACATTGATAAAGGACCCACATTATCAAAAAGAGGAAAGCCATAGGAACATATTGAGTATTCTCAAAGGAACATATTCCAACACAAGAGTTTACAATATCCAAATAAGTGATTGCTTTCTGCACAAGAAAATAGAAACAAATTTACCACAAAGCTTGCTTCCTTTACATTATCTATTCAATAGGTACTTAAGGAGCAGCCATTACATGCAAGATATATAGACCCTGTTGAATACAGATGATGGGCACAAAGCCTGCCTTGGAGGGACTCACCGTCTAGAGAGGAGAAAGTAGGACAAATCTTGTTAACATGTGGTGGAGTATGGGGGCGCCTGGGTGGCTCTGTTGGTTAGGCAGCTGTCTTTGGCTCAGGTCATGATCCCAGGGTCCTGGGATCCAGCCCCCCTATCAGACTCCCTGTTCAGCGGGGAGTCTGCTTCCCCCTCTCCCAATGCCCCTCCTCCCACTTGTGTGTGCGCGCACTCTCTTTCCCCCAAATAAAATCTTTAAAATACATAAAATACATAAAATCTTTAAAACAAGACAAAAACAGAAACGTGGTGGAGTACAGATTAGGGAGCGATTCTTTTCAAACAGCCTAAAGGAAGGCAGTGAGGAGGTGGTATTTGAATGGCTCTTGAAGAACAGGTAGCCCTTCAAGTGGGATTTAGAAAACTGAATGAGGGGAGCAAGCTTCCAGAGAAGAAACTTGTGTGAGCACAGAAGAGCACCTGGGAGGGCATGAGTCAGGACAAGGAACTAAGGATCCACTGCTCAGGAGTATGCATGAAGGTGAGCAAGACAAGATAAAGTTGGAGAGACAGGTTAGAGTCAGGTCTTACCATGTTGAGGACACCGGGGGAAAGAATATGGGCTCCATCCATTAGGCAACGAGAATCCCCCAGGGATTTTGGAGCAGAAGAAAAGCAAGATGAGAACATTAATGTATAGGATGGATGGGAATGAAGCCACACTGGAAAAGGGAGGCCAGTTGTAAGGTTTTTGGCCACATAGGCTGCGCCTTGATGAAGTCGAAGTATGACAGAGCTGTTGAGTTCAGAGGAGGGGGAAGATTTTAAGATACTTCATTAAATTGATAGAATCTGGTATCTGATGGAATGTGGAAGGTGAGGGACAGGGAGAAGTCAGAGTTCACCCCAACGACATTAGACTGGTTGCAATGAGGATTACAGAGGAAGGGAGGATTTGTGAGCAAAAACGTGTCAGGGAGAGGACAAAGAAGATGCCCGGTGGCTGCTAGAAAAACAAGTCTTCTAAGAAAGAATTCAGAGATGGAAGTACAAACAAATGCAAAAATCATCTGCACAGATGTGACAACCAGAGTCATGACTCTGGATTAGATTTTTAATTGAGAAACAGCCACAATTACTGTCTATACATCACAAAGTCAAATGGTGTTTTGCTAATTATCCACTTAGTTTGATGAATGTAGACAGCCAATATCAGATCATTACAGCCTAGATGCTCTGCAGCCGGAGTGGCCCAGTTCAGCAGTCCACATCAATCAAATTAAACAAATCATTGTCCCATCTGCCCTTGGCTTTGGGCAGTGTCGACACAAGTCAGTGGGGACATGCTCAAATTGAAATTGAAAGCCTGACTCAAGACCAGGGCCGGGTCTCTGGGTCTCAGTCCTCCCACCAGTCTCTTGGCCATGAGGCCGTCCAGCAAGGCCCCCCTCCCCCCACACACCTGCCTTCCTCCCTAATCTCAACCTAGGAGGCCAACTTCGGAGAGCTAGATCTCAAATGACACTTACTGTCAAAACCGTAGGGCCCTATTTCTGAGTGTACTTTTCATGCTTCTTCCACCGCAGGCAACCAAAACCGGCCATCACATTGCACACGACAAATCTGTAATTCAGGGTAACTTTCACACACTTCAGAACATAACTTCAAAGCCCAGCACCATCATGAAGTCCAAATTTCAAGATGAAGGCCACTACTCTATGAGAAAAGATCAGGGCAAATGAAAATCAAGGTGTTTTCCAAGCAGGCAGATGGGAAGAATGAGCAAGAAATAAAAAATCACTTTCCCCTTTGCTCTATGCTTACAGAGACTTACAGTATTTCTCCCAACTCTGCTAGATCCTTCCATGATCCCATGTAAGGTTCATGAGACCATGCTTAGAAAAACATTTTAAAAACCAGTCAGAGGAAAATGTCCTAATATACCTTAATTTCAGTGCATTCTGCCCTTCCACTGAAAGTGGGAAAGGAGACCCATCAGCCATTTCTTAATCGTAACAAGGAGGCTTAGTGAGGCGGTTACTTAGCCGCAAATGCTTCTGGGAAATGGACTGAGAAAATAGCTCCCCGTAACCATTCGTGTCCCCTTATTGTCACTGGCATTGAAGAGTCTCCTGAGGAAAAAAAAAAAAAAAACGTGACTTGAACCATCATACAATTGGAATTGAAACATTAACCGCCATGTCTGTCTGATGGCTCCACGGAACTGTCACATTACAAAGAGAAGCAAAGGTGCATCAGAGGGAACATGTCAGCTACAGCAGAAAGTCGACATGTTACAATCCGAATTGTTTTCTATTTCCGTGCAGAAACTTCAGAGTCGGCGACAAGAGTGGGTGAGCCATCTCTCAGACTTCTCCTTTATATAGAGGGCATAAAAATAGCCGGACTCCGCAGACTTGGGGAAAGAGGTTTTCCTTGAAGAGCATGGTGCTGGGCAGGCTTGGTGTCCCCCCGTTTTGGAAGGGTAGGGAACATGAGTCGCTCCTCCCCAACCTATTGACAGCATTTCAACAGGACTAGAGTTGGAGACGCAGGGACTGCTGTCTATCTCTTGATGTGGGAAACAAAGGCAGAAGGAAATGTAGATAAAATTAAATGTCCTTATAACTTGAAAAACACTTGAGGCAGGCAGAGTTTCCTCCAGGAAACTCCCAACTGTCTTAGCTGTTAATGCCTTGTTAGAGGGAAAAACTACCTCAGCTGGACAATAGCAAGGCCTCCATTATCCGGAGTCATCTTTATTTATTTATTTTTTTTTAAAGATTTTATTTATTTATTCATGAGAGACAGAGAGAGAGAGAGAAGCAGAGGGAGAAGCAGGCTCCCCACTGAGCAGGAGCCCGATGCGGGACTCGATCCCAGGACCCTGGGATCATGACCCGAGCTGAAGGCAGACACTTAACCATCTGAGCCACCCAGGCGCCCATCCGGAGTCATCTTTAGCACATGAAAATCCTTTTGGAATTTCCCTTATCTTTAATTCTCCCAACCCCAAAGTATATAATTGACCCTGACAATCCCAGAACAGCAACTCTTCCTGCCCACGGGTCCTGCCCCTGAGCTTTAATAAAACCACCTTTCTGCACCGAAGACGGACGTCTCAAGAATTCTTTCTTGGCTGTTGGCTCCGGACCCCAACAACACTACTCCAAATACACATCATTTCTCACTTCAAACTTAAAATGAGGTGACAAGTAAGTCAAAGAATAAGTGGCTGCATAAAGCAGCCTACACTGTCAAAGTTTGTCAAGGGGAAAAGGGGTGACTGTTTCCCATGGGCAGGAGTGGGTCACATAAAGAATGAATTTGAGGTCAGCTTTGGCCCGGTCCCGTGAGAGTTCCCAACAAAGGGGCAAACAGGCCCTAGTGGAGAGAAGCTAAAATTAGTATTATGTTCTAATCTGGGGGTTATAGAGGAGTAACCAATTGGCCATAATGGAAAAGCCTTCACTTGGGTCAAGGGAGCTTCAGATGAAAGGCCCCCCCCCCCAGGGATGGGGCTCTCCAAAGAACTAAAGCTGAACTTAAACAGCCCAGGCCCCCAGGGGTTAGTGTCAGTCACGTGAGAACTTTTCTGCTCCCCGTTCACCTCTCCTTCTTCCGTTACTATATTCTAACCCTAGAGAGGCAGGAACAGATTCTAGCTTCTGTCCCCCGCCTCTAATAGTCTCCACCCCCTCCTCCCTGCCAACCAGGAGATTAACTGGCACAGGCGATTACCTTTCAGCACCCAGCAGGCAGTAAAAGGAACACAAAACGACCTTGTCTTTGAACATCCTCTGGCCACCAGTGGTGGTCTAACGGTGGACATGGACGTCCGCAGACTGAGGCACTGCACTCTGTGGCTTACTCCCCAGCTTCTGCTCCTTCTCTTCCTTTCTCTGCTCTCCGACCCCCACCCCCACCCCGCAAAACCTTCCTTTATTTTTTTTATGCTGATTGGCTTAGCTATCACTTTGTTTCAGTGCCTCCTTCCAAATCATGCCCTGGGGGCCTCATCTTTGCTAAATAAAAGGCTATTTACTCCAGAGAGAAACATGCTACATTCTTACAGGCTGAGGCTGCCGCAGTCACTTGTGGTTTTAAATAGTAATTGTTTTATCTGTGCTGCAAGACCCAGCAACAGGGCTCGAATTTGGAGGGGTGAAGTGATTATGGTTATAGATGGTGGCACATTCCAGAACTCGTTGCCACCTGAGATGTGTCCTGAGGAGAAAAGGGTTCTATATGTTAATTGAAAATATATTAAAATGCTGGTAAGCTCACTATGGATCCTTGTCACTTTTTCTGCTTCCCTACCCCTCCACCTCACTCCACCACTCCCTCCCCGCCTCCCTCCCACACACACACAGAAAAAAGAGAGTTCTTTTCATTTGGTGGCCATCGGACCGTGGTGACCATCAGCGTCCCTGACCTTGAGGCACGGTGGCCATATTCCTGATTTTCCATGCTCAGGGCAGTGGGTTTCAGCTTTACCAGCACCTAGGCATATGACTGAGCCTGGCCACCATGGCGTCCTGGCTCTGCCATCTGCAGCTGTAAGATCTCTATCCACGATCCTGGCATTGCCGTGCCGATCCCAGCAGAGTGCCAAAAAATAAAGAAGAAAGCTCCTCTCGTGCTCACAGAAACAATAGTGAGGAGGTTAGGCCTTGAGGTGCAGCAGCTCTGCTCCATTTTTAAAATGACATTCTTGGGGCACCTGGATGGCTCAGTCGGTTGGGCGTCTGCCTTTGGCTCGGGTCATGATCCCAAGGTCCTGGGATCGAACCCCACATCAGGCTCCCTGCTCACAGGGAGTCTGCTTCTCCTCCTGCCCCTCACCCTGCTCGTGTTTTCTCTCTCACTCTCTCTGTCTCTGTCTCTCTCTCATGAATAAATAAGATCTTTTTAAAAAATAATAAAATAAAATGACATTCCTTGTGGGACTCCCCATCTTCACCAGCAGGATCAGCCACTCGGGAGGTGATGGCACATGAAGCTCCAAGTCCCGGCTCAGCAAACAGTGCTGAGAAAGAAATGTGCAGATGTGTGAGCACCCCGTGTGGGAGTGGGGGTGGGGGTTGGGGGGGGGAGTAGGAGGTGTCTATAAAAGACTGGGCTTCCTGGAGTCAATAAGGAGCCAGTCAAATGGGGGTTTGCTCACTGCTATTGACATGTGGGGCTTAATCTGAGGTGACTGAATTTGCCATCAGTAGCTGCTAAATCCTGAGACACTCGGATTACATGCTGTAAACGGCTTTTGTCTATAAATCCATGAAATTCACAAAGATACAAGGCTGGGCCGTGGTAGAAGTGCTCTGTGACTTTGACTCATCCTACTGGCCATGTTTTCCAGAATGCCACTGGAGAAATTTCCACACAAAATATTAGAATAGGTAATAATACCCAAACACCACCTAGAAACATTAGGTCAAGTGCTTTACCTACTTTATCTCATTAAATCCCTACCGTGACCCTAACAGACAGGTGTTATAATCCCCATTTTAGAGAATTCAAAAAGAGGCTCAGAAATTTTAAATAACTTAAGGTCAGACAAGTAATAAATATTGAAACTGCTTAATCAAAGACATGAAAATAAACACTAAACTAGAGCAACTGAAAGATTCTGGAACATACTGCGTTAGGTTTAGGGCAGGCTCCCTAGAAGCAAAACTGGAGAAAAGGATTCATGTCCAAAGGGTCTAGTGAGGAAGGCCTCCAAGAGAACATTCACTGGGGGTAAGGGAAGCAGGACCCAAATAGCAGGAAGTCAAGCAAAGGTGTGATCTCAGGGAAAGACCCACCGACAGTTGACTTCACCTGATCCCACAGGGGAGCTCCAGGTTGTAAGCTACACCTCACAGTTGTCCAGGCCAACCAGAGGCACTCCCATACCTGTCAGTCAGGGCTGTCCCCTGAGGAAAAAAAAGAAGAAGAAGAAGAAGCCCCAGGCCTGGCCACGGAAAGCAAATCACACTAAACCCACTGGCATGTACAAACAGTAACAAGGAATCTGAAGAATCTGGCGCAAGCCCAGACATTGTCTGCTGAGGCATCCAGCAGCAGAGCTGGCTCCCAACCACCTGCACATCCTTGATAGTCATCCCCGGTGAGACAGAGTGCTTCCATAATTTGGGCTTCAGGCAGACTGTGTATACCCATGAGGAGTAAAAAGGTTTAGGTCAGACCTTTCCTTTATTGAAACTGGTGTGTGATTTGGGAGCCCAGGATCAGGTTCCATACGGGGAATGAGCATGTGGTCAAGGAGGCAGGTTGCCAAGGCCAAAGGCCCTGTGGCCTTGCCCAAAGATGACGTGTCCTCCCCACACATGCCCCACTGCCTGGCTCTGTGACTCTGGGCAAATCATTTAATTACGTGAGTCTCGGTTCCTCTAGAGGGGAAAAGGAAAAAAAAGATATACCCCAGAACTTGCTGGAATAATCAAATGAGATAATACCTATGAAACTGCTTTGTAAATGGTCATGATATCAATATTAGTTATTAGTAGTATTAGGTTGCTGTTGGATTAAATAGAGAGAATCGTTTCCATTCAAATGGGCTGCACAGAGGTAGATGTGACTGTGGTTAGGTGTAAATTCCAGAGAAATTTCTTGTTCCCAAAGCAGCCTGACCCTGCCTACTCCCTAACATCTCTAAGCAAGCCGTCATCCAGCTGAAGATCGGATGGATTTGGAAAGAGAGCTGCCTTGAGCTTCAGGAAGTCCCAGCTCACAGTGACACAGACCAGTCAGTCCCTCCAAAGGCTCCAGCCTCATTGTCTGCTGGGCCCTGGAGGGGTGTACACCTCTCAAACCTTCACACGTCCCATGGTCCCGGCTCTCTCTGTTTTCCCAAGGCAACTTGCACTGAACACTACAGCACCTCCAAAAGAGAATATGACGTGCTCAACACACTGACATGAAGGTGCAAAGGACATAATGGAATAACCATTGCCCGACTAGGCACAGCCTTAACCCAAAGGAAGACCTCTCAAATGTCTATGAAGAACTGCTTTCGGGGTGTGGGGTGGAGATTTCAGCACCCAGGGCAAGAGTCTGAAAATCACACCAGATGCATGTTTTGGTCAAATAAAACTAACACTGTTTACAGGAAGAATGTTTCTCCTGAGAGTGACTTCCAAGTGTAGGGCACAAGGGACCTCAATTATGACAGAATGTTTCCTTCTCAACTATCTTTTGAGCCACTGAATAAAGAATAGACTTTGGGACCAGAACAACCTAAGTTTTACTCCCGACTTCAGCATTGACCAGCTACATGACCTTCAGCATGATCTGAACCTCAGCTTCCCCAACTGTGAAATGGGATAAAGAGTCCCTCCCTCATGAGGTCACTTTAAGAATAAAGCACAGGCTCAGGTGCCTGAGTGGCTCAGTCGTTAAGCATCTGCCTTTGGCTCAGGTCATTATCCCAGGGTCCTGGGATTGAGCCCCGCATCGGACTCCCTGCTCAGTGGGGAGTCTGTTTTTCCCTCTGCCTCTCTCTCTCTCTCTCTCTCTCTCTCTCTCTGTCTCTTAGGAATAAATAAATAAAATATTTTTTAAAAAAGAATAAAGCACAAGCAAGTTGCTTAGCATAGCTCCTGCTTTGGCAGCAGATGTCCAACAAATGTTATCAATAAAATCAACAGTAACACATAAAGGGCCTAGGCCAGTGCCGATGACAAAATAAAACATTAATGATCATTATTGTAATTGTAATGATCATGCTCCTCAGAGAGCATTTCAGGGATTGGCTATTGATGGGCAGGCAGTAAATGTTGGTCAAACTAATGAATACACAAATGACTGCCGTCAACAAACTTCTTTTTTTTAAGATTTTATTTATTTATTTGAGACAGAGAGAGTGAGAGAGAGCATGAGCAGGGAGAGGGGCAGAGGAAGAAGCAGACTCCCTGCTGAGCAGAGAACCCGACAACGGGCTCCATCCCAGGACTCCAGGACCATGACCTGAGCCGAAGGCAGACGCCTCACCAACTGAGCCACCCAGGCGCCCAGTCAGCCAACTTCTTAACCCCTAGCAGAAAGAGAACACTTCTGAATTCAATGCGTCAAGAATCTCCTAGCTCCTAAATATCTTAAAAATGCCCTGGTACCTCCGCCAGACTTCATGAGCTATATGCTGTCACCGTGGTGCTTCCTCCCTTGTCAGCCCAGGAGAGCAGTGGGTAGCACACACAGCCTTCCCAGATGACGGGATCGAGGTGAGGCCATCGCGTCAGCATGACTGTGAGTCATCAACCGTTTCTGTCTGGCATTGGGACGGCAAACGCTGTGACTCTGGGCTTGCACTAATTTACCTGGGAACATCACAGATGTTTGTGTTTGCTCCTGAGATAACATCCACTTTGACTTTGCATAAAATATGGATACATTAGGGATCCAAACACTTCATGTCAATGAAGAATGTGCAGAAATACAGAACAGCACCAGCACTGCAACAGAGACTCTCTCTCTTCACAGTTACCTCTGCCATGGCAGATGGCTCTTCCTTTGTAGATTCTGAAGGGCGAGAAGAAGGTGGATTTGCCTACTTCACAGCCCATCCCAAAGGAGGCACTGTGTCCTTGAGCCAGGACTGACAAAAGCCAGAGGGAAGAATCCCAGACAGGAATAACTTGGGAAGAGGCGGCTTACAGCTCCGTAAACAGGATGAATTGGCCATATCCTTTCAACACATGAGAAAGAACCACACTGCCTCAAGTCCAATTTCCAACAGGTGTCACTGGGGCATGGCTGAGGGGTCCAGGAAAATGACAATCTCTTCGGTGAGGAAGAGAAGGGAGATACTATTGACTGAGCGATGGTGACAATGGTCATTTGTTAAGGACATATGCAGAGACTCCATGCAAAAATTATATCATGTATTTCCATAATAACCCCATAACAGATACTGGGTTGGTTTGCTAGGGCTACGATAACAAGCTGTCACAGGCTGGGTGGCTTCAACAACAGAAATATAGTTGCTCACAGGTCTGGAGGCTGCAAGTTGAACACCAGAGGGCCAGCAGGACTGGCTTCCTCTGAAGGCCATGATGGAAGGAGCTATTCTGGGCCACTGTCCTTGGCCTGCAAGTGGCCGGCCTCTTGGTGCCTCTTCATTCAGTCTTCCCATGTGCATCCCTGGAGTCTCTCTTTGGGTCCAATTTCCTCTTCTTTTAAGGACATCAGTCAGATTGGATTAGGGGTCCACCCTGACAGTCTTACTCTAACGTAATCACCTCTTTAGAGGTCCTATCTCCAAATACAGTCACATTCTGAGGTCAGAACCTTGACATACGAATTTGCTGGTGAGTTGGGAAAGGGTGGGTGGGTGGGAGGGGTTCCACAAATCAGTCCATAACAAGTACTATGATTCCCATCTTACTGATGAGGATTTTAAACTCTGTTGTGTAACATAGCCAGTAAATCAAGAAGGCAGGATTTGAATTTGGATGTGTGTGACATCAAAGTCTATAATCTCTGCCCTCATCAGCTCTCTGCCTCTGAGAGCTGATGAGCAGCGAGCACCGCGAGATGAAGCTAAGAGTGACATCAACATCAGTATTTATAGGGCCACGGATACATCTAGAAGGTATGATAGGTGATTTACTGAGAAGCCTGCTTTGAAAGGCATTCATCAGTATAAGTCCTGCAGTTGTGGATTAATTTACATTTTATTCCTTTGTTACTATAGAAAATTTCTCTAAGCAACAGAAAAATCTGTAATCTGCCCCTGCACAGGCACATACCTGCCCTGGCTAATTATTTGAGACACTGTTCCAAGCTATGCTCCTCATTAACAGTGTGTGATACTTATGCCAAAAATACAGGCCCAGTGTCTCCTACAGTTTGTAATCCATCTGGTCCTCTGGCCCCCAATGCCAGTGGCAGGTGTGGCTGCTGTCTGAATGGCACCCCTCTTCCTGTGTGGGGTGGGAGGAGGGGTCTGTGGTAGGTAATGAATCAACAGCACTCAGCCAATTCTCTGGACTCCGTTGACGTGCACGGCCAGCTTTCTCTCGTGATTAATTACACTTGCTTTCGCAGGAGTATTAACTCACTTTTCTGGAGAGCTTTTCTGATTTCTGCTGTTAAAAAGCAAATATCAACAATCCCCCCCAGCTCAGAAAGAATGGAGTCCAGTTCAGCAAGAACGGAGTCCAGTTCAGCGTGGGTCATCACAGTCGTCAAAATCCACTGCTTGAAAGAGAGGATGGTTACACATAGAAGGAAGGATGTGTGTGTGTGTGTATGTGTGTGTGTGTGCGTGTGTAGATACGTGTAATATGCATAAATTTGAGCATAAACATAAATTTCATATAATTATCCTTTTTCTCCTTAGGATAACTGTACGTCCCTTTTTTCGTGGGTGCCACCTATTTCAAAAAGCCTCCTCAAATAACTGTACAAGCAAATCAGATACTGCACATTTTCAATAATAATACAGTCAAAAGAAAGGAGCAGATAATTGGAGACATATTCACAGTTAGACATAACTCTCTTCAAACAAAGAACGACCCCCAGTTAATTAATGTTTGTCAAGCACTTTAAAATCATACAATTCAACATTCTAGACATTCCCACCTAAAGGTAGGGACATAAAAGGAGGGGGGGTGCAGCTTAGATGGGCTCTGGGTGTCTTGTTCGGTTATTCATCAGATTTACCAGAAAGGGAGGGATGAAAACCACATGCACACAAAGTAGCTGGAACTAAATTTCCTTAAAAGCTATTGCTCTGTCTCTGCCTCTCATTTTTCTTTATGAGTGAATGGGGAATAATTCTTCTGAAAATCATTTCACGGGAGCAGTAACATCAATTCTTAATTATTAATATCACGATTTGTTATTTATTAAGCATCAACAGTGCATTAGATGTTGTACAAAACATAGATAGCTCCAAGTCTTAAATCAAGCCGATTCACTCAGAAATGTATGTCTTTAGCCTTTTTTTTCTTTCTCTTTTTTTTTTTGGATGGGATTTGGGCAGTGAGCTGGATAATGAGGTGCTGCCTGCCTTGGAGGGAAGTGTCTTTCTAGCACTTAGGTTTTCTCTCTCACCAAATAAGAGCAGAGCATTTGCCTGAGAATCAAAGATGCCAAACTAGGGAATCGACCTTGAAGGATGTCATTTCCAGTGGCCTCTGAGCCCGTTAACCATGTGTCCCCTTTAGTTTAAACACGCACCTGTTATTTTTATATATTCGCTCATACGTTACCTACATACCCAATTCTACCGATACATTATGATCATTACGGAAACCTACAAAAATGCAAAAAATTTTTAAAAGATAGCATGTAGATAAAATGTTTTAAAATTACTTGTTTTAGTGTATTTTATTAACAGGAATAAAGAATTTTGCCCTCACTAAAAATACGCCACCATTGATAACATTTCTTTACTGAATATTACAATTGAATATGAATCCATATTTTTTTTAAATCTTAGTTTAATACTTTGTGATACAGGGATTTGGTTTGGTGCAGCTTTAGTGGTTGCCACTGCCGAGAATGATGCTTCTCAAAAATACATCCACCCAACAGGGGGGAAAAAATGCGTGGCTGGTTGAGAAATCACGGAAGCTTATTTTTTTAAGTAACTGTTACACCCAACATGGGGCTTGAACTTACAACCCTGAGATCAAGAGTCTCAGGCTCTACGGACTGAGACAGCCAGGTGCCCTGCTCATCAAAGTTATTTTTAAAATCATCCACCCAGTACGTGAACGTTTTTGTAGAATTTTGCTGGTAACTTTGTATTTTTCCTGCTCTAGCATTTGTTCTTGTCAACAAATCAGAACTTACTATATTTTTTATGTATTTAATAAATGAGTTCAAAATACACTGAATCCTTCATTTTTAAATCAGTTTTGAAATTCCCTTACTACGTTTCCTAAGTTTGTGATGTTGTGGTTTTTGAAGTTTACAAACTTATAGAGCTTTGGCAACAAAAATAACATCAGTGATGGAAATGTTTCCAGAGATTATTTTTAAAATGCTTTCTCCATAGCACAAGCTGCTGCCAAAAGGTAACTGATTTTGTATTTTCAGAGAAGGAGTAAATTAGTGTCATTGACTGATTAAAAGCTTTCATTTAGGGCGCCTGGGTGGCTCAGTTGGTTAAGCGACTGCCTTCGGCTCAGGTCATGATCCTGGAGTCCCGGGATTAAGTCCCACATCAGGCTCCCTGCTCGGCGGGGAGCCTGCTTCTCCCTCTGACTCTCCCCCCTCTCATGCTCTCTCTCTCTCTCTCAAATAAATAAAGAAAATCTTAAAAAAAAAAAAAACTTTCATTTAAACCCCACTCTTTCACTGACTGAGTGATCTTGGGCAAGTCACTTCATCTTTCTGTGCCTCAATTTCCCCATAGGTCAGGTATAGTTATTAGTTCCTGACTTCTAAGACTGTGTGAAGAGTCATTGACTTGACCCATATAAAATAGAACCATGCCTGGCCCATACTAAACCTTATGTAAATGAAACATGTTATGTGTATTTCATTTTTCAAGTAGTTTCCACGCCCAACATGGGGCCCCAACTCCAGACCCTGAGATCAAGAGTCGCATGCTCTACCGACTGAGCTAGCCAGGCACCCCAGGTGTTTTTAATTTTTCACTAATGTCTGTCAAGAGTCCTACTACCAACAGGTACTTGTCATCATAGGAGGTCAGCATAATTGGACACATGTCTTTTTGTTAAAAAAAAAAAAAGCACAACTTTGAATTTGACTCTGCTTTAATTATTTTGACCCAATGCAAACCTCTCTGTGACATAAAATGTTGTCATGGTTATTCCCCATTTCATTCAAAATGCTGTAAAGATTCTACTGTTTGCCATTCTGTTATTTAAAATAATACTGTCCAGGGTGCCTGGGTAGCTCAGTCAGTGAGGCGTCTGCCTTCGGCTCAGGTCATGATCCCAGGGTCCTGGCATCGAGCCCCATGTTGGGCTCCCTGCTCAGCGGAGAACCTGCTTCTCCCTCTCCCTCTGCTGCTCCCCCTGCTGTGTTCTCTCTCTCTCTCTGTCAGATAAATAAATAAAATCTTTAAAAATAAATAAATAAAAATAATACAGTCCATAAATTTCTCTAACTCAGATGCAGTAAACTACGATATATGGAAACATGCTCATGGGAATGAACAAAGGAAGACCTGGCCACAGCCCTCAGTGTTGGAGGGCTCTTGCTCTGACTCCAGAAACGTATGTGACACCTCAGATGTGACAGACATTGCGTGGTTCACTAGACATCAAACAGAAGTAAGCTTACTTCCTTTTTTCACTTTTAGATAAAATGTAAGTATGAAGGAAATGTTCTCTTTCTTGTAGCCTCCGCTGTAGAGTCCACTGATCTGGTCCAGTGGTTTCCCAACAAAGAGTCTCTGGATTCCATCCAGAGCTGCTGAATCAGACTCTCCAGTTAGACCTGCTTCTCATCCAGCTCCCAGCCTGTGTTAGTCCGATGACAAGATGCCTGTCTAACCTCCCCCCCAGGGAGGCTCTCTGACCACAGCCTTGATAGATGGTCATCTTCTTGAACATTTTTAATGACAAAGAGCTTATTACCTCCAGGGTAACCCATCTCATTTTTGGAGTTCTTTAATTGTCAGAAAATGTGTTCTTCTATCTCCCTGTCATTCTACCCACTGGCATGAGTATTTTGCTCTCTGGTGTCACACAGAAAATGCTTCACACCATCTCCTCTCCCATTCCCCCTCTCCACTCCCCAAACCTTTCCATCGATCCCCATTGCACTTGTTTTCTGGGATGTTCTTCTATCCCAATTCCCCTTCCCTGGCTGCTTTCCTACTGGGAAATGTTGCTTAATACCCGTATGTCATCAGATGAGGTCAAGACGCTGTGAATGGGTGACCTCCTCCAACTGTCGCTGCAGCAGCATCATTAATGACAAAGAGATTCATCCCTGCCAGCTGAGGGTCATGAGTTCTCTCCATCTGGGTGCTTCCTGGAGACGCACTACACACATTCATTGATAATAAAAATACCTTTCTTCATTGAGCGCAGGTATTTTCAAACCCTCATCAAGACATTCCCTGTGTTTCCATGTATAAAACATACTGGCCTGCAGGGCAAAGCCCTCAAGATCTGATATGATCTATTTTGCATCTCTATTTTAGTCTCATTTCATGCCATAAAATATATGGATTGAGACAAACTGTGGACCTAGAGTCAGGGCAGCTGGTACCATCTAGGCCCAGTTTTCCTGTGTAACTTTTATCCTTTCTACATCTCTCTATGCTCATCGATGAAATGAGAATAGAAATGCCTATGCTCCTGACCTGAGAAAGTTTTAGCGAGAATTAAATGACTTAACAAATTATAAAAGCCTTTTAAATGAACAAATATTTTATAACAATAACATTTTGTTATTTTTACTATTATTATTATGCAACCTGTAGACAATAAATATTAATGGGGAAATGAAACAGGCAGATAAACGAGAGAGAGCAGACTGAATGATGACAAGAAGGGAGGATCAGAGAAAAGATATGACATAACATCAATTCCAGCTCTTGGCACCTTAAGCCAATGTCTGTCACTGGTGGCAACACAGAAAAGAATCAGGATGCTTTAAGTCCAGTGCAGTGTTTAAAGAACGCAGGGCTTAGTTTCTGGTGAGGGATCATCTCACGCACAATTCCTGTAGCTCCATGCAGTTAATGAGGCAGCTAGCAGCACCTGTTCAGAATTTACCCAGCAAGAAATGTCATGGGTAGGAGGCAGGAGCTAAGAGGCAAGGCTCACATTCATCAATGCACATCGCTAGTCTTCTGGGGACAGCAAAATATTTAACTGCTGAGCAGCAAATCCCATTTCACTGTTTAAGTAAAAGGTAATGATTAATATCAAGCTAAAAGTGTGTGCCTTTCTACATTTTATTAAATAAAATACACTAACGGCATACGTATGAAATAAAATTGCATTTTCGACAAGGTTTTCATTCTCCCATGAACTAAGCATCACAGGATATTTGGTTCGGCATTTAGTCATCCATCCATTTATTCGAACAAACATCTCTTAAGTGAATATTATGTGCCAGGCTTTATCCCACGAACAGAGGGCCTAAAAGATGAATAACCTCATAGTCTGAGGACTAGGGAGTGGCAGGAAGGGGGGAGAGGGAGAGAGGGAGAGAGAGAGAGAGAGAGAACAACTTAAATGCAATATGACACGATAAAACAAGTTGAGTCAGGATACAGTGGGCTCACAGGTAATCTTGAAGCAGTGGATGAGTCAGGACTCAGCTGCAGATCAGGGAAACTACTCTAGCTAGTTTAAGTAGGAAGAGATTTTATACAGGGAATTAGGTGCTAATGAAATCATTGAAAGGTCAGGAGGAGTAGTCTCCCTGTTGAGCCTGGAGGGCAGTCCTGGACCAATACTGCAGAACTGCACCCCCAGGGGGAGCTGCCCTCCTGGGCACCTTCAGGAAGCTTAGGAATCCAGAGGCTGCCAAAGCTCCAGGAATACACCTCATTAGCAGCTCTCCAGGGATGACAATTGTTCATTCCTGCTAAATCCTTACTGGAAGATAGATAGATAGATAGATAGATAGATAGATAGATAGATAGATAGATAGATAGATAGATAGACAGACTAATGGACCATTGTAACTCTTGCCATTTAACTCAGTTCTGACCTTAAGTCTTATGTGAATCCATCCGATTAGCAGAGCCCAAAGTCATATCTGCAGCCCTAGCTGCAAGGGAGTCTCTTTGCAGCCTTGGCAGTCCAGGAGCCCTGGGAGGAGGTGTGAACAGGTGCAAGCACACCCAGCCCAGCAGAGAATGTAAAGACGGAGAGATCTTAGGGCAGAGAAGGGGAAGGGCTGAAGCTAGGAGGATCAGCATGGGTGTGAACCTAACCAGCATTGGAACTCTGTCCCTGATGAGCTATGAACAGAACCAAGGACAGCATTTTAAATGTCCACCATCTTTTTGTCATCATCGTTACTGACGTTGTAACACAAAAGTCAAATCCGCACCAGTGCAGTGTGCTGGCTGAGGGAATATGAACTCAGAGTCGAGACCCAGCAAGGCTCTTTCTAGCTCTGCTGCTAACAGTGATCCTGGGATGTCATTTAACATCTCTGGCTTTAATTTTTCCCATCTGTACAATAGGGATAATTTCCACAATCCTCTGCTAATAAGTCAGGAATTAATAAGAAACAGAAACGTCAAAACTCATCGTCTTGGTGTGAGTCATTTTACACACACTTAGTGGGCTATATATTTAATGGGGATAGGGGGAGCTTCCCAGTATTAGCAGAAACTCACCTTGTGACGAGTACATTCCTTTCCTAATAATACAGTATTACAATTTTGTGTGGATAATGTTAGAATAATGGATGCCCAGTAAAGACTTGTTGATAGCAAATTAAAATGTAGGCATCATGCAATTCAGTTTTCCTTGGAAACGCAGACCTCTTCCCAGCTTCCTTCTCACGGCTTGTTGTAGAAATCTGTACACACCGACCGGCAAGGTAAATAAATGAGGGAGTCAGAGCTTTGCATTGTTTGCAGAGCCTTGTGTTCAGCCCAGCTGACTGCTGGGTGAGCGGAGTAGTCTTCCATTTCGTGGTTTTCATGAACATGTAATTCATCTGGTGGCAAGAGATGTATTTCATGCCATTTGGAAAGCCATGTGTCCTTTCCTTGCAATAATGGCCTCCTCTGCCCCTGCTTAGAGACTGAGAGGCTCAGCAGCTGTTGAAGGTCAAGCTACCACTGAGTTACCGAGTTACAGCGCACAGACGGTGGAGCCCATGTTGTGTGTAAATCACCTGCAGGAGTTCCGGTGATGTTAGATGGCAAAGAACTTTAAAGAACTTTAAACACCGTTCTCCCTCTCTCTCTCTCTCTCTCTGTGTGTGTGTCCACCCCCCTCCCTCCAGACCAAGAGGAAAGGAGAATCCAAGCAAGCTGTGAGAGATAATATACAATCAGATAAGCTTTTAAAACAAGTGATGAGCAGAGAAAGTACAATGAAACACGAACCGACAATTCCATTTCATTGGCTTTTCTGCGTCACCATTTGCATTTGTGTGGCAGTGAATGATGATCAGAAAGGAGAGCAGTACAAAATCAGGAAGCCACAAATAACCCCAGAATTAGACCCTGGGAGGTAAAAACCTGGGAGTAGATGTCTTCAAAGCGACCATCTATCTACCTCTCCATCGTGGAAGGAAAGAGTAATTCTGGGTTAAGAGCTTTCCCCAGATGAACGGAGCTAGTAACATATGTCACTGCTGTGTCTCTGTTTTTCCCTTTTTACAAACACGCACGTACCACACACACTTGAAAAGAGAGATATTTCACAAAGATACTCTCTGCCTTAACCAATTAACAAATGCAAAATAAAAAATATGACTATACTATAATTGAATTGTCACCGGCAGAGCAAGAGGGCAATGCCAAAGTTTCCTTGTACTTATAATGAGGTTTTTCTTATAGTACATGTCTTTTATTTCATCAGGCGTATGCCAATTACTCCTGCCTTGTCTCTTTGACTAATGAGAATAACTGAACCCCACATACTTTCTATCTGCCAAAGTGTCATTATCCTTTAGTCTTCCTGCTTTTCCCCAGAAAGTAGACAACACTTTTGATTCTATAAAGAATCCCTTAAAATTGATCACCATTTCAAGAAATTTCTTCTGAATTTTGGCCAACTTGACTTGCTGTTATTAACAGAGTGAAGTGTTTGAAAATTCAGAATGTTTTACGCCTGCAGAGTAACTAGTACCCAAGGGTGGTTTATATGCCTAGGTCAAGCTGAAATTTTTTTTTCCCCTCTGCTTTAATCTTCTTAATGTGTGGCAGCCACTGAGAGTCTGCATAGAGCTATGAGAAGATGCTCTTGGGCTTGGGGGGGGGGGCGGGTCAAAATCACAGAAGAATGGCTCCTCTTACATCAGCTGACATACTGTCTTTAAAGGGTTGTTATGAGGACTAATAAGGGCAGGGCAGGAATTGCAGGAATTATGGGTAAGAGCACCATACAGAGCTAGAGAACCTGGCACATGGCGTCAGCCTCGCGTTGAACCTCAGAGGCCATTCCACCAGCATTCTCTGGGCCAGCTCAGGATTCCTCGCTCTGACATGAGTGCCTTGTCTGTGTGGAGGACACCCTTCCTCTGCAGACAGGAGTCAGGCTGTTACGGCTTGGTTCAAGAGGATACCAGCTGGTTCTCGAAGGCTGAAGAGAATGACTATCCAGTTTACCAAGAGGGCCCATCTGCTCTCAGCAGCTAGAGAACACAATTTCCCTGGCATATTGCAGGGGGATGGATGGGTTAACCAACTCCTTCAGGGTTAAAGAAGAGCATGATCCAGCTCCTCCAACCGACAACCAACGCAAGATTTACAAAGCAGAAGAAGACCCTGGAGACTTCTTGCTTAAATATCCAAACATAACCTCATATTGTATTCGTGGTCTCTGGGTAATTGCTCTTGCTTTTTGCTTCCTTTCGCCTGAACAGCCTTGGTGCCCGTGAAGTACCTGCAATACGGGGCCAAAGCTTCCACAGAGGCACGACGTAGGAGCCGCAAAGAATACCTTTGCCAACTGCAGTTTTTCCCATTCTCTCCAAGCTGCTTACAGAAAACAAAACAAAACAAAACAAGCCCCCCACATACCTGCCTTATTAATTATTCTAACCATTTGCCAGTTGCTTAGGTTTTAAGGAAGCTTTTATGTGTTTTAAAAGCACATTTGTGTTTAAACGCCAACGTAAATGAAGCACAGAAATGAAGAGAGAAGCTGCCGTGCGGGATCGTAGTTCATGAAGGTGGTAGTTCTTCCCCATTTTAGCTATTTTACTCTGAGGACATGAAACTATTATCAATCTATCCTCCCTTGCAGTCCTCAAGGACGGATTTAATTTGGTACGATTCTCAGACTTGATGGCTAATAGCAATAATGCTGAACACAAACATCTGGACTCACTACAGGAAATCATTCCCTTCATTTCGATAGCCAGGCGCAGACCTGAGTGAACGGCACCAAAGAGTTTCCGCTGGTGGAGGAAGGAAACAGAAAGGTTTTCTGTGAGGCGAGGAGGGAGACTGACAAGGGAGGCAAACTGGACTTCAGAGAACATTCTCCTGCCACCAGAGTGGTAATCAATTGGGAATTTTTATATTTTAGAAAATGGTAGAGCAAGAGGTATAGAATTTAGGATTTCTAATTCTTTTTTAAAAGTAAATCACAAACACTCTTTGTTTCGCCAAAATCTTGCACTGTACCCTAAAAAGGAGGACAGAAGAGATGCAGGGAAGATTTTTCACAAGCATTGTATTTGCAACCTTGGTCCTGGCCCAACAAGACAGAGATAAGGTTGACACAAACCCCCATGCTAGAGATTGTGGAAATCCAATCTATCTCTAAATATCTGGGGAGGGAAAAGGATTTACAGTCACAAAATTATTCTTTTCAGTCTCCACCAAATTGATGTTCCCTCTGGGGTTTCCTGTGATCACACTCTTTATGTCAGAGGTCCTAACATGGGACCCAGATCCTTCTCAGTGACTCCATTTGTCATTTGCCCCCTCGTCATTCCCATCTCTGCATACACACGTAGCAGACATTTCACTGAAAAGGTGGGAGCCTTGGGGTGCAATTTTTGTAAGCTGTCACATCTTAAAACATTGTAAGAAAAGCACTTAAAAACTGTATTATTCCCTTTAGCTATCCTACTACCAGTAATTTCTTAGTGGTTGCAGCCAACCTAGCTGTTTAAGCTCCTGTGGTTTTGCTGATTCTTCTCGCTTCTCTCTCCATACCTGTTGCGAGTTGAATTATGTCCTTCAAAAAGATATGTTCAAGCCTTAACCTCTAGCATCGGCGGATACGACCTTGTTTAAACATAGAGTCTTTGCAGATGTAATCAAGTTAAGATGAAGCCATTAAAGGTGGTCCCTGATCCAATCTGACTAGGGTCCTTATAAGAAAAGGAGAGGCACAGACGAAGACACACAGGGAGAATGCCATAAGACCATAGGGGCTGAGACTGGAATGATGCAGCCATGAGCCAAGGAGCACCAAGGATTACCAGTCACCATCAGAAACTAGGAAGAGGCACAGAAAGAGTCTACCCAGAGCTCCGTGAGAGAGCATGGCCCTGCTGACATCTTGCTTTCACACATCTAGCCTCCAAAACCGTGAGAGAATAAATGTCTGTTATTTTAAGCTCCCAATTTGTCATACTCTATTACCTCGGCCCTGGGAAAATAATACAAGACACCCCCTTCCTTTTCTCTCCCTCCATCCTGCTTTCTCAGCAGAGATATCTAGCATCTCTTTTATTATCCTGACACCTGCCCTCGGATCCTCAACTTTGACCCATGAGCAGCTAATGAATGCATTTTCTTATTCAAGGACTGCTCCCTCCCTAAGCGAAATTCTGGTTCCAGAGGTCAAGAAAATATTGTTTTCTTCCCTGCCTATCATGTATTTAGATTATAAAAGCAATCCAAGCACCCCCATGAGATTTGAGGGTCAAAACAAACTAGAGGCTGCTTGTGTTCAAATAAGGAGACCCTTTTGCTTCATAATCATTGACAGCTTTCTGTTGTCAAGAGGGACGAAGACCTGCATGCTTATCAGAGCCGACAAAGCTCCTGTGAACTGGCCTCTCCTTCCCTCTGCCTCACCCTGGACTGTTCCCCCTCTTCACTCTTCCATCTGATCACACTGGCTTCTTTCAGTTCCTTGTTTTCAACACAGCGTTGACTCTGCTGCTCTTGTGGCCTGGGACTTCCTGCTCCAGCCCCCTTCTGGGCAAATGCCTCACCACTCTCTGGACCGGCCTCAGACAGGTCTCTCCTGCCACCCCAGGACCCAATCACATCCCCCGCTTTCAGACCTTTATGGCACCCACTGGTTTTCCTTAGTAATGTTTATTAGTTTTTAATTACAATAGAAACTCTTTTAATTGAGCTTCTGAGGTGGGGGGGATTAACTGATGTTTTCAAATCCATCTGTGAAACATTGACTGATGGCCTGGAGGGTGATAAATGTTTGTGGCCTCTGCGGTCTAATACCCTCACCACTCCTACCCCCACAGAATGAGCTCTAGCCCTTCTAAGAGGGTGTTGCTTTTGTTCCCCAACCTGCTTACAGCAGTTGTACTTGATGACTATAATTATGTAGTTTAATTAAATATCACATAAACTGATCAAATAGGAGCATAAAAAGAGACTTGCTCTTCCTGTGAAAAGTGAAATGCTTTGGAAAGACTAGAAAAAGCTGGGGGGGGGGGCACAGTGGGGATTTCTCTTAGATTAGAGGTAAGAAAGACAAGTGTAAAAGAATGGAGAAAAAAGTGATAAAAATCTAAATGAACTCAAATTACTTCGCAAGTGCCTTTAAGTTCTTCCTCCACGTTAAAGTATCTGAAACTGGAAATTGTAGGTGATATGCATTCGGGTGCAAAATTATGCAAAAAATGACCCTGTCAAATTTGGCAAATAAATGTTCATTTATGTATTTTAAGTAAAAAATAAAAGTTTATATGTATATACACACATATACACATGTATATACACATATATATGCAACGTCTATATACACATATGTAGATACATACATATATGAATGTATATATATAATATTAAATATATAAATGTGCATATGTATATACATAGTTGACCCTTCTTGAACAGCATGCATTTGAACTGCATGGGTCCACTTATATGCAGATTTTTTTTGATGAATACAGTACACTACTGTAAATGTATTTTCTCTTCCTTATGATTTTCTTAACATTTTCTTTTCTCTAGATTACTTCATTGTAAGAATACAGTATATAATACATTACAACATACAAAATATGTGTCCATCCACTGTTCATGTTATCAGTAAGGCTTCTGATCAACAGGAGGCTATAATTAGTTAAGTTTTGGGAGAGTCTTCTGTAGAAGACTGTTCAGGGTGTTAGGGCACGTTTGAGGACAGCAGTGTCCTTTCTTTCTGATGGGTAAGCTGACTGCCCTGTTTTATCTGAATAGGACTCCATGGATGGGTATGAATCTGAACCAGGGAACAAAGGAAACACATTTTACTCTTTTCTCCTCTCTTTATACTGTGAGAAATCTATCCTCCTCCATGATCCCGGTTTAGTGAACATAACAGATGGATTTAATCCATAAAAATGAAAGACTTTTCCCATTTCAACTCCATTTCCTGCTTTTCTAGGTAAAACAAAACTTTCCCAGAGGAAATGATGTAAATGCACTCACATGTTCTTAAAAGATCCCACATAGCACAAAATATTGCTATGAACTACACCATGTTGCTTTTCATTTACTTTTAAAAAGAGGTATGAAGGTGGTAGCAGAAAAAAAAAATATCGATAGGATTTGGGAAATGCTTTCTAATCCCTGCCTCATTGTGACCGCCTTCCTTAAGCTTCAGTTTCCTTGTCTGTCACACGGGGTTGGTAAAAATACATACCCTACCTATTTTACAGAATTATCATAAAGGATTTAAGTACATAACATACATGAAAACCCTTGAACAGTCACTGCTACTACAAGGTCCCCGTGCCATATTTGCTCACCAGCTTCTGTCCCTGCCCTCCCTTGCGCCTGGCAGGCTGCACACAATTCATTGCCTTTAGCACAGACCCAAGCAGTCTTGTGTGATTGTACCTGAGTGTACGAGGGAAACTACTGATTTTGGAGAAGACAAGAATGGTCCTGCTCCAAATAACCTTCTGGGGAAATCCATGGGATACTCAATCCACGTCTCTGCCCAGAGTCTTTTCTAGACAGATACAGAGAGGGGGCATGAGTCAGGGCCTCTGTTAAAAAGCACAATGTCATTGCCAGTATGAGTTTAAGCTTAAACAGCATTGGTATCCATCTGTAAAATGTCACATCTGTTAGTGCCATCCTAGCAGCTCAAATGTAGAAAATCACAAATCCGCCTCCTTCAATAAAATATAAAAGTCTAGAGTCTCTGTATAATATATGTGCACTCAAGCTATACTAATTTATTCTATAATTACTTTTATTTTTTAGCAATTTGGCTCTTATACTACATAATTAATGATGTTTACATGGAAAGGTTCTTTAATGTAAATGGCATAAGTGGATTATTGAGCAAGCCTTAAAACAAATAAACATTTTTCTCCTTTTAAAATTTTCTTCACTCTCCTCTGGCACAAGAGCAGAATTTTTTAAATGTCAAGCGGTATATAGAAATCAGGCTTCTGAGGTCCATTCTCCCCTGGTAACACAGGCTTATAATTCTGTTTCCTGTAATGGTTGGCCTGCGGGGGTCAACATTGACCTTGCTGACCCAACACATCCAGACTCAGAAGCCTGTCTTTTCTTTGGGAGGTTGCCACTGTTTTTCTCCATGACCTTAAACATAACACAGTATCTGGCCCTTACAGATCATTTCCTGAAGAGTTTGCTGGGGATGAGACACTCATGAGATAAATAAACAAGCTCACTATAAAGACCTGAAAAAGACCAGGGAAGAAAACCTACCAAGTTTCTAAATACTCCTACTGTCATGATTACATCAACATCAACAGTGGTGGGTGCCCCTCCTAGTCAAAGTTCAGATCGCATGTTTCTTGAGTAGCAGTACAGAGCCAGGTTATAGTAAAATAGAGTTGGCATGACGGTCACTACCTATCAGGATACATATTATCTCTTTCAAGGTATTCTCAAGTGAAAGCATTGCCATCAAAAGCCTTTTCTTTACTCCTGTTCTCCCAGAGGCAAAGGCATGGGGATGGGAGTGAAAATGCCTTCCTCCACACCATACATCCAGCTTTAGGAGGCTTTGTGGGGAAGTCTGGCTCCAGATCATCTCTGGAAGGAAGGGTCCTCCAAAGTACCCTTCAAGTTATCTCAGGAGTTGCAGACCAGACTCTACCAACAGGCTTTCTCTAGGGCAGACTTTAGTCTCAGGACTGACCGTAGAGCTGGCAGAGTCTTGAGATCTAAGAGAACTCAACCCACGTGAGAGATCCTGACACCAGTCCTATCCACAGTCCCAGGGCAGAGCTTCAAATTGGAGCCCTGATCTGGAGGACAAGAGATAGGTCAAACACCTAGGACAAGCATGTTTTGAGTGAACCTAACTGTACAAGACCTATCGCTGTACTAAGACCTTCATGTTCTCTAAATGCTCTTATTTTCATATCACTTCAAACATGTTAATATGTGTATACATCCCACAGGCAATTATTTTTCTATAAAGAATTTTATAATTTTTCCTTTTGAAATTATTTGGCTAAAGTAACTAATTTAAAATGTGCTGTGATTTCTCAACACTCATCATGTATATTTAGGAACTCTCAGTTGGTGAGAGCATCTCATCTTAAAACTTTTCAGATGGAATGAAATTGTTATGAACATTAAATCTAGCAATTAATGAAGCTGACACAGTATTATATTTTGTGACCATTTAATAAATGTTGATTAATTTTGCTTTGGCAGTTTTCCTTTTCTAATTTTAGAGGCTACAGTTTTTCCCAGTCAGACTCCATACATTTTCCCAGACAAGCTCATATGCCCAGGACTGTGAGCCCACTACCTAGAGACTAAGCTTGTCCTCTGCATTTTGGGCATTCAGCCAAGCACTCCCTAAATGACTGGGCATGGACTACAGTGAGTTCTCAGGGATTTCCAGCCATTTCATGGAATTTGTGCCCTCAACCCAAACAATATGTGGAGGTACTACACCTTGTGCCATCATCTGAACAACCCAAGCAAGTCTTAACTAATTAGACTCAAATTCCGAAGATTTTTGTGAATTTTTGGCTCCTTAAAGAAATTTACTCATAACCAACACTAAAAGACTTCACTGTTGGCCTTTGGTAAAGTCATTCTTTTCCTTCAGTGGATGAAATCAGGTTTCATAAATCCAATTTATTTCGTTTTCCAATAAGAAATAAGATGTGGAAGCTGATTTGAAGTTGCATTCCTAGGAAGCTTTTCCATCACATAAAATGTGAGTTCCATTAAGGTGTTTACAAGTAGACTCAAGATAACTTCTTTAAAAATATTATATCAGCAACTGTTAGGTGGAGCGTACTTTTTTCTCCCCCCAACCCCTGAAAGGGATTAGGTCTTATCAGAGTGTATCAACTCAAAAATAATCATAGGTAGTCTATTGACAGTCACAAATTCCCCTCTTTTGCTATCAGCAAATGCTGTAGTGATAAAGTATACATTTGACAACGCTACTTTCTAGATGCATCTTCTAACAATATCACAACATCAGTGTGGTTTGTTTAGGGGATACATCCCTGACCTTAGTTTGTCTTGTATCTTTTTAAAAAATCACTAAATACATGGTGCGTGTGGATGGTTCAGTTGGTTAAGCATCTGCCTTCTGCTCAGGTCAACTTCTTGGGGTCCTGGGATCAAGCTCTCCCTTCCACTCTCCTTCTGTGCTTGCTCTCTCAAATAAATAAATAAAATCTTTAAAAAATAAAATCACTAAATACATATTGAGTATATATAGCAGTAAGCTCTTAGATACTGGCATCGGACGGGATGAGATGGGGGTCCCATCTCTGCCATTTTCTAGCTCTGAGATTAGGGAAAGTTATTAATTATTTTTTCATCTGCAAAATGGTACCAATAATGATTAAAAGGATCGTTCTCAAGATTAAGCAAGCTAATGAGTATAAAGCTGATGTGAGCAACCCATGTTAGCTTTGAGCATTGCTCTTCTTAGTAGGTATCATTTTCTATTCAGAGTACCACCATTCAAGCCCCATACCTCAGCTCCGGACTACTTAGAGGCCTCCTGCCTCTCCAGCTGGCACTCTGCTCTCACCTACCCCAACCCCTTCTCATCTCCTTCCCAAAGATGAGTGATCCTTTCCGTACGGAAAGACAGTCAGTTCAACCCCCTTCCCACACACAAACAAAAACAGAGTACAACAAAAATTCCTCCAGCTGTCCTTAGCACAAAACCAGCCTGGCTCCTGCCTACCCTATGCAGCCTGTTTTCACCTCTCTCGCCACTCCCTCTATGCCTCAGCCATACTCGTTAGTCTTCTGTGCGTTGCTGGGGCCAGGCTCCCTCCAGTCTCTCTTCTGCAGGCCTAGAGAGCTCTGTCCCTGTCGCCCCTGGCGCTTCCCATCCCAACCCGGAAGCTACCTCATGGGTTCACATTCCTTCCCTTTCGATGCACTTAGCTCACTCAACACATGGCCTACTTAAAAGATAACTTCCTAATGTGTGACTGCTTACATCACTTTGGGGACGGTATACGGCTGCCAGTTTCACTCATCATCTTGTTCCCCATAACCTAGCTCAGCCGGGACCCGGGGAACAAGGCAGTCAACGTTAAATGAATGAGTGAATGAAAGGGATGAGTTAGAAGAGCCTGAACTGCACATTTTCCCAAACTTGGCTCCTTACTAAGTGGTCCCCAAACGGGCCGGGTCCCTTCTCTTTCTTTCTTTCTTTCTTTCTTTCTTTTTTTTTTTTTTTTAAACATTTGGCCTTGGGTTTTGCGTCTGTCTTTTCCCAAGAAAGAGCCCAGGCGGTGAGATCCCGGGAAGCACCCCGAGGGGCGGCGGGCCGGGGCGGAAGTGCGAGGTGCGGGGCGGGCGCCGGGTCGGCTCGGGCGGAAGTGCCGGGCTCCGGGCGGAAGCGGCGACGTAGGCGGCGGGCGGCTCAGGTGGGTGCGGGTGGGCTGGAGGCGGCGGGTGGGAGCTCTGGTCCCCGCCCGGAGCCGGCGCGCGGGCGGGAGGCGGGGCACGGGGACCCTTCGCTGTGCCACACGCTGCCAATTTCGATTGTCGTTAGAGGGAATTTAATTAAACCGGGAGCCATAAATCCATGAACCTCCGGGGGGAGATTATAGGCATTCGTGTGTCTACACGTGTGTGTGTGTGTGTGTGTGTGTGTGTGTGTGTGTGTGCGCGCGCGCGGCGAGAGCAATGGCGCTCTGGGAAGTGAACAGAATAACGAGCGGGAAAAGGCAGTTTTTTTAAGAGGAAGCAGAGAACATCTCAGTTTCACGCTTCTTCCAGTTTTTCACAGATGCCCCGTCCCGGGTTTAACTGAATTCTGTGAAGTGGCAATATAATCTCAATTGGCAGCCTTAAATAAATATTTTTGAGCAACCATGTTGACCTTTAATTGGGGGTGAAAAGGTTGGAAAGGTGCTGTAGGAAACGTTGTGAATCCCAAGGCTTTCTGGACCTCCTCTCTGCTTTCCTGGCAAAAGCAGTCCCCTGGGTGGTGAACAGTGTGACAATAAATCAGAGACGCTACAGTTCTCAACAAATACTTAGCCTTGTCGGTCACCCCTGATAAATACCAGCTCATACAATATTTTAATAAGTCCAGAGGTAAAGAAGTCCCGGCGAAATTACTAACGGGAATAGGCAAGTGCCTGTTTCTAATGCTGTCTTAACAAGGTTTTTGCCCGGATGATCTTTGTTCTTGTTTCTTGATGTTATTTCATATAGTACTTCATATTGCAGGGCACTTTAAA